>NC_054545.1:32295638-32435638 GCF_017654505.1 Polyodon spathula | reverse complement strand
TGAATTTGCTAACCTTGGTGGGTAAGATGATATTTAGTCATGCACTGTGAATGGAGAATTATCTTTTAATGTTTTCCCTTAGGGTTGAAAAATGATTTGTCCAAGCATAAAGTAAAACCAACATAGTTTGTGAATGACCTTTTAGGTGTGGGTCATCTGTACAATTACTGTTAAGTGGCTGGCACATTCTTACATTACTGAAGCATCCAAACAGACGTTTGCTTTTTATGCCCTCTCATTTGAATTTGCCTGTGGATATTTTAGAAAATGTAGTGTTTACAACTGGGACTGACAAGCATTGCATTAATAATTTTGCCTTCCTTCCTTAAAAAAAAGATGAAATGTTTTCATCCTGAGGTATCTATCTATGACAGCATTGAAATCTCTCCCCTATAAAGCTGTCAATTATGGGATTATAGGATTTATTAGTTAACAGAACAACCACTATATAATTGCAAAAGCCACTTTTTTTTTTTTTTTAATAAGCAAAACTCAGCATCATAACTGCTTCCCATTCATTGCATTTATATTCACTGTTCTTCCAACGAAAGCAGAGTTTAAGTGCCTCCCAATTGTCTGAAACTCAGATCTTATTACAACCCTTACAGCTTCATGTGAAGACCTCCCAATGAAGAATTGCATTGTCTGTCATTGCATTAATGGCTTGCAGACAGTTCTACAAGTTAATGGTGGTTTCCCTTACCTCCCCATGTGTAACAGAACAGTCTTAAAATGACTTGTGATGTGGCACTGTGCAGGTCCTCCTTTTATCAGCTGTAAGCTTCACTTTCTTCCTCTTAGTCAATCCCCATACATTTTTCTTCTATGGAAGCGGTGGGGGTGGGGGGATGGGGGGGGGTTTGAAGGGATAAAAGGAATTCATTACATAGCTGTCTCTGAGATCACACAGTGTGTTGGCTAACTTAATGTCAAGATAGAAAACATGCTCTCGCTCTTGATTGTTTGCACCCATTAGTAATATTTCACTCCCAATAGGTTGATAGAAAGTTGTCTTAACACAAGCTCAGGCTACAGAGAAAGTATATTGATCTAAACTTTTTATTTTTATTCAGCAGAATTGTGCTTTGTTCTTGAATTAGTTAGACAATTGGTAGTATTTAATTTACAAACAGCACCTTTGGGAGCATATGATCAATTTCTAAAGAATAAAAGTAAATAAAAAATAAAAAAAAAAACCACCAAAGACATGTTTTTCAGAAATAGGCATTAAGATTGAACTTCCCATGGTTGGCGAGAAAAAGCAAGTGTAAGCCAGCAAACAGCTTGAACTCTTTATAATCTAATGTGAACATAAGCAAAAGGCATAGACTATGAGAATCAAATGGGATTTCATGATGACTCCCCACAAGGGAAATCGGCATAAGCAAACAAAGAAAAGTGTCATCTGACACCTCTGTACCTAATGGCTCGCTATTAGTATGATCCTTCCTGCCCCGTGGTCATCATAGAGATGTGTGCCTTTGACCTGGCACTGTTTAAAGAGAAAAAGACCCCAAACACAGTGGGCACTGTCCATGCAGGAGGAAGGCCTTCCCCCGGAGACAAGGCTCATTTATAGATGATTGCTACTTAGCCAGACAACAGTCAAACACCCACAGGTTAGCATGTCAAGATCTCAGCATGCTCCTTTGAAACAGGAGATTGGTGCCGTGCATCTAATTGATTATCAGCCCTACAATTACTTCCACAGAAAACAGCGATTATCTTAGAACTCAGTTGTACCTATATGACTTTGAAAAGACTATAGGCTCCCACTTCTCAACAAACCTTTGAACACACTTGCCAATGTAATATACGGTCCTATTCACAAAACATTAAGAATTGTTTGTTCATAAACATTTATTTAGGTTAAACGGGGGGGGGGGGGCATTAGAATAAACAGGTAATCACTTTAAAACTGTTGAAAAAAAGGTTTAATGGACTGCAAACCTGATTGAATTATTGTTTTAAAAAAAACAAAAAACTGCTTAAGAAAACAATCTTTAACATTTTATGCATTGGGCTCAGGCATGTACAATGTATATTACAGTAGTCAATTAATAATTAGTTAGGTCATTATATAAAAAGTAATGATTGACTCACAATCTTTGCTGCTTTAATTTTGTATATAATGACAAAGAAATACATAGCCTAACAAATTATTTCATTTGAACGATACCTGACTATTAACCCCTGTATTTTCATTACACTAATATGTTTGTAAACTGTTTCCCCCTGAAAGAGAAATATGGATTTCATTTTAATACTGAGCAGAGCTGGCCCCCAGCGAGCACCTCTGCATGATTGTCAGGTTGATTTCATTAGGATGATGGGACGCATGTGCCCCCTTTTCATCTCCTGCCTTTTCTCTGTAATTTGGGGCTTTAAAGTCCCTGCTGTCTCCTGATCTACAGATAATTGTTCACTGCAGTACTACCCATGAAAGGGACTGATGAACTCCAGATGTAGCTCTGGCTTGTTATGCTTTATCTACATAGTTAAACATCTATAGCAATGAACTGCATAAACAATAAGTTGAATCACTTGACATAAGGTTACCTTAATGTATTCCTAAAGCGAATGAAAACACTTCATATGTGAAATAATCAGAATAGGAATAATGTGCAAACTGTAGGTAATGTAAAAGAGTACTGTATCACTTTGCTGTTACAGTTCATATTTCACAATGTACAATAGACATGGGATTAGATTCTCAAAGTTCTTTCATTCAAATCATTATTAGCACTTTTCAGAAATGAAACACACACCCAATAAAGCTGCAAACAAAACAAACAAAAAATTCAAACTTTTAAGGTAGTGTTTTGTAAACATACTCAAATTATTTTTGCTTTTTAAAATTCTAATTAGTGTTTTTTTTTTTTTTTTTTTTTTTTTTGAAAGAAAATGGGCTTAACTACTGATTCAGTGTTAAACAACTGATAAATTTTCTGTTCATTTATGAGATGTGGCATGTGATAAAATCTTGCAAACTACATTCCATCTGTAAATTCACTTTCTAATGAGTTTTCTTTGTGGAGTGTCAAAAAGGCACTGATTCAAAACATGATTGCCATTGGTGTGCTTGAACACTTATCAAGAACACCACTCTAAATTAGATCCGTAACAGTCTCAAACTGTCATCACATGCAGTAACACTAATCAGAGGCACAGCTAATGGTGGGCTGGATTGCTCATGAAATTCAATACATAAAGATTGATCAACATATTTAAAGAAAAGCATTCTGAATACGATATGTGTGTTATGCCCAGAATTAAAATAAAAAAAGGTACAATGTATTTTATTGCCACATTTCAAACTAAGAGCTTCCCTCTTTGCAATGGAAAGTTAAATCATGTGAGACTCTGTGGCTTATTGTTTTAGAAGACACGCTATAAAGTTATTAAAATGTTAATTTGCTTTCTTTACCACATTGCGTAAACATCCCATAGTGGTTCTTGCCTTCTAGCTAGTCTAACTAGTAGAAGCAAGTTACTCACAAAAGAACACATTAGGAGCAGTAACACGGCATGTATGATTTCCTTTCAGGCAGCAATTGTTAATAACATGCTGCTTTTGCCTTTGATATCTGATGTTCCAGTTTTGGAGATAGATTTTTTTTTTTTTTTTTTTTTTTTTTTTTTTTTTTTTTTTTTTTTCCCATATCGTTGCCAGGACAGCTCTAAACACCAAAAGTAAAAAATGTATCTAGAATTTAGCTCAGGCCTGTCCCTGTATAAATAACGATGTGAACAAGAGATGCAAAGATCAAACACTAGGCCGTCCTTACAGATTTGTTGTGCAAGAAAAATGACATGCTAGGGAGGCGTTTTCAACAGATCTGTCGCCTTGCATACGAGTCAGAATGGTTCTAATTAGACCCCAGGCCACCCTAACTGCCTTGAAAGTTATGATTGTTATTAACTCAGGGGTGGAACCATGTTCTCTCTCTGTCAAACTCCCCAAAAGCCTGTGATGTGCCCCCTGTACCTAATTAGAATCAATTAAATTGATTACAGCCACTTTCCACAGGTCCTCTGGGGAAAATTTAGTGTGCTATTTTCTACTTACTGTTCTTTTTTTTTCCCTATGTTTCTTTTGCACCACAAATCACCAGGCTTAAGAGTGAGCAAAATGCCAAAACCTTTGAGTTGGTAGCATAAACAAAATCAGTTCTTGTTTTAAATGAAGTATGTGAAAATGTGAAAAAACTATTTCCAAGCAATTCCACTGTTTAGAATGGGTTTAGAGTTGTTTAGAGGCCAGATTTAATGGCTTGCTCTGTAACTCAACGGCCCCTGTATTTATTTAAATGTGTTTTATCCTTTAAGACTAGACTTTATAACTAGAATTATATATTTTAAAAGATCTGTTTCTATTTATGCATAATTATCCATTTGAAAATGAGTGTTTTTTTATTCTAACTAGATTTTTTGTAATGGAATACATGTGTTTTCTTTAGGTAACAATATAACATATGGTTTTCCTTAGCTCATTATAGTTACCTTAATAACTAATAATAATAAAAAAAAATAAAAATTAATAACTAGTTTTAGTTGCTTTAATAACTAATTTATACCTGTAGTGCTGAATGTGAAAATATGCTAGGCGGTGGTAAACTGAATACCTATGGTGCTTTGAGAGTTAATATCCAAACTTGTTATTTTTTTTTTGCAGCTACTTAGGGCTTTCATTATTTTGATTATTATAACTTTATTAAATATTAAAATACATATGTACAGTACATTCTATCATGCAATAGTATTTTAAACATAGGATTGCATCTGCTGGCTAAGCAAAATTATAAATGGTATGACAGTGTCAGAAAATGAGACGCTTTCTGCTTTGGGCCTTTTGTATGTATACCTTCCTGTTTAAGAATGGCTGGGTAGAAATGTCAAGTTAATCAACTTAGAGGGTTTAAAATAATAAAATATTTCTTTATATAGACTGGACATGGAAATATGATTTTAAATTAAAGAAGGGCATCACTTCTGCAAGCTCAGTAATCCAGTGCTATGAGCTTGGTGGCATGGTAGGTTAATGCTATAGTAAAATGCAAAATAATGCTGAAAAATAAACTGAAACAGAAAAGGAAGCATCACTCTCACATTGTATTTTGCTAGTGGGGGATTGGTATTCCTTGTCATCCTCTCTAGCCAATCAGTGATCTTCTTTCCCACTATTATGGTTAGCAACGGAAAAGAAGACTGGGCCACGATGCAAGTACTGTACTTACTTACTATTAAATTTTGTGACTGAAGGTTTATTGTCGTTTTGCAAATATTGTTCAATTTTGTGAGTGACCTTTTACTGTTATGCAAGTACTGTATGTTATGTGTCATTATTGTTAGCTGCAACTCTTGTAATGGAACACAGATTAAAACATTTTATTTCAAATGGTGATAAAGAGGGAGTGTTAAGAATTTATGTTCTGGTTATTTTCTTCTATGTTTTTTTTTTCTTGTCGTTTTTGAACAAATGAATAAAAATCCATCTTGAAAGCAAGTATATATAAGTGCAGACTGTTTATATTTATGACCAATCTGAGACCTCAACTTTAACACAGTGGCAACTTCATGACAAAAAAAATCATGATTTTCTTACAGTCTTAAGCATAAGCCTTTTAGCTGTGGAAGCCTGGGTTTGAATTTAGCTGATGTTACGAATAAAATGCCTAGTCAGCTCTTCATATTCCTCAGTGAACAGTATTCATTACAAAAGCAACACACAGCTTGGTAGAATTGACAGTCTCTGAGAGGGATGGATACATGACTGAACTACAGTAATGGTTCTTAATCATAGAATTATTAAGGTGCATTGGAAGCTTGTATGTCTTACACCATGTATGACTACAGTGGGTGTCATTAGCCATTCCGCGTATTCAAACACTGCCTCAAATGAAAATAACTAACAACATAATTTTTAGTGTTAAGTATTGATTTATTTTGTTTGTATAAAGTTAATGCAGATCTTTAACTAGATGTGGTACTAAACAAGTGTAACATGGGTTTCATTATTTAAATACTATAAAAAACATCAAGAACATATTTTAGACACCACATTCAGATCCCCAAGCCAAGAGCTATAAAACAAAGTCTTGCGTATGTCCTACATAAACGCTAAAGCCATACTTCTTTAATGTGGAGTTCTTCATTTATCTGAATTTGGGTAGAAAATTAAAGCACATTGAGATGTGCCTTGTATTGTAGACTGGGTGCCAGATGTTGCCTACATTTGAAGTGCCATGGTGTTTCAACTGTCATGATGAAGAAGTACCCTGTAAATCATAAAATATTTATCAAAGTAGCATAATCGTGTTTAAATATCGATGAATTATAAAATTAAATAATATTCTATGAGTTTTTGGTCCAGTTTAGCATATACAAAGTATGTATTCTTCATTTTTTCCTACTTCACTTCTTGTCCGTGTCTCTCAACCGGAAGTCGAAAGTTATTACAAGAAGTGGAAAGTTATTTCAAGCCTAATCTGAAGAAAGCTGGCTAACGCTCACTACTGATAGCTCTCAGTCCCCTCAAGATGAGAAGCAATAACATTCATGCTGTCAGCAAAGAACCTGAAGTATTGAATAGAAAATCTGCCCCATCTGGGGGATGACAACGGCTCTGTGACACTTACATGTAATACATTTAGAAAGAGTTATTTAGAAAGAGTAATACTAAAAGAATCTGAGGCAGAGAAGTGTATTGTCAAATATTCATATTTGTATATGTTTTCCCCCAATAGGTGAAAGGTTTAAAAGTTTAAACACGTTAGCCTACAAATGGTGTACAAAGTTGACATACCGTAGGGCAAAATGATAAACCCAAGTGTTGCAATTTACCCTAACAGTACATTTTCTTTAAGGAATGTCAGATTTGTTGTGTGTAAATTATTTAATCCTAAATAACCAATGTTATTTAAGTTATTTTTCACTTACAGAAAACCTACCTATATAATTAAACAAAACAAAAAGCTTATGCTTAATACTGTAAGAAGCAATAGATTAAAATTCTTATTAGGTTTGCAAAATTAATAGATGCAAAGCAACGGTTGCCCAGAGGGAACAAAACACTGTGAAATGCATGAATAATAATCCTTCTCCTCCTTTATGACAGATCGTCTTTAAGGCAAACTTAGAGCAGAGCAATTTAAAGTAAGGCTTGGCCATGGTGCATGTGTCTCAATAATTTACTCATTTTCCTGTCTGTGCATTTAAGGTATGAACAAGTTGAAAGCAGGGACAAATAACTAGGGGCAGGCTCAGAGACACGAAGTCTAGACCTCAGATTAAAACCACCATCGCGATTGTGCTGTCAGGGATCTGCCATACCAGGTAATTATCATAAACAAAGGCATTTTTAACACAATTAATTATACACTTAAAAACCCAGGTATTTGCATTTGTAAACAATTTGACCGCACTAAAGTAATTGTAAATCTAAGCAAATATCACTGTTAAACAAACCAGAATTGAAACAAGATCGGAGCCTGCTTTTTTAAGGTCATAATATTTGGATAGTCATATTGATAAAGATGGTTCGATCCCAATAAGCTCAAAAGGCATCATGCTTATCAGTTTATAACAAATGAAACAGAAAATAATGAACCCAACTGGATTGTAATAACAATGTATGCAAAATATGCAGTTTGCATGGAATATTTTTTACAGTTTGTACGAATGCTTCTCCTTGAAGATTAAGTAACGGTGTTCATTGAAAATATAACGTTACACGTGCCCACATGTTGCTACAACTGTTTAAATACTCTACCTGTAATTTTTCTTTTCATTGTTAACATCCTGACAAAATTTGACACTTATAACTTTAAAGTCTGTTTCAAAGCTCTTTTCAAATTGACCACTCTAGTGCACTGATAATGTAAGGATTATTGTCCACGTTGTCAATAACGATCCATGATGTGATACAGAACAGAAAAGCCAGAGCACTTATGTTCTTATGCTTTTGTTTGTTTTTTAATCACTCTTCCTGCAGTGATTTAGAGCACAGATCTCAAACCCTGGTGCACTAGAGCGGCCATTTTGAAAAGAGCTTTGAAACAGACTTTAAAATTATATATGTAAAACGTTGTCAGGATGTTAGCAATGAAAATAAAAATTACAGGTACATTATTTAAACAGTTGTAGCAACACGTGGTGACGTGTATCGCTATATTTAAACACGTGGTGATGGGTCATGCTATATTTTTCAGAACCCTGCTACTTCTGCAAACTGTAAATGTTTGATGTTTGACATCTGCAAACTATAAATATATGACTTCCCTATATATATATATATATTATATATATATATATATATATATATATATATATATATATATACACATAGGTATTTTATGAGAATATGTATTAAGAATGTCACAATATATTTCTATATGTCTAGACTAACACATCTTTAACTTATGTTATTATAGATTATGACGATGTTGAAAAACATACCAGGACATATTTATATACATATTTATTAAGCAGTTATCAAACTTTTTATTGAACAGATCATTTAATTTACTTTTCCATAAAATCAGAAAATCAAACAGAAATCCTTGTGTAATGATTCAAGAAATTAAATTGCCTAGGTAGTGTGTGAAAATAAATGGCTTCAGGATTGGAACGATGCTATCATGTTTTATGTGTAATTCTAATGAAACATAGTGATTACTGGTTAAGTGAAAAGATCAAAGGTGCCCCATTGCATTGAAGCACTGAGTCAGTAAAGCAACTTGAAACAGTAAAAATCAGTGTAGCAGTCGAAGAGGTAAGCAGTTCATTTCATTTCACATCTCTCATCAGGTTTTAGGGTATTTCTCTTTAATGGGTTACACCCTTCTGTAAAATATGATACTTACAACACTGCTTGCAGCAAGTGTTTTGAAGTTAGCAGGCACTGTAATGTCTTTATGATTTAGTATGGCATCAACTCTATATCACATCTCTTTAAGAAATAATAAATGTTATGACAGTAAAATGTGTAGTAACTACAATTTTCATTAGCTTCATTACATTTTTTGCTCGAACGTACAACATTATTGACCAGTCTGGTACCTTGAAATGAAATTCACTGTATTTAAAATGAAATGTTCGCTGATAATGGGAATGCTGAAAAAGGTATTGTACTCAAGCTAATCAATTGTAAGAACACTGATTTAAGGACTGCACCTAAAAAATAACTGGCCTCAATAATATCAAGCCTTCAGCATAGGGGTGTAATCCAGAAAAGAAAGCTTATCGGTGACATGAACAATACAACTGATGTTACACTGACAATGCTGATGAGCTAACACTACAACAGTGGAGCATGGGTTTGACTCTGAACTCTTTGAAGGAGTGCAAAAGAATGCTTTCAAGTTCATTTTGTTACTTGTCAACATTATTACCCTTCTATTGTGCTGAGAATCATTGTGGTCTGCAATTTTATGTTTATGCAAATAAAAGATGTGAAAATATTTCAAATACAACGCCACAGATACGCTTCTGAATCCTGTTCACTTTATTAAACACGGCAATGCTTCTAAATTCCTACAGTATCTGTCCCTACTCTGTGTGCTTGGAGGTCTATCTTTTACCTTCTCCTCCCATGAAAAGACAACCAGACATGTGTGTCCTGTGAATCAGCATTTATACAAGTTGAGGTGCCTGCTCAGACTTACCCAAATCAGCCTCATCCTTCAGGCACCCTGCAATGATCTCCCGAGTAGAAAGGTAGCATGTAAGTACAGTACAACATATGTATCTATACAATATCAGGTGGCTCCAATCAGGAAGCTTGTACCTGCTGTAAATGGTGTCACGTTAAGATAACCTATACTGTTTAATTTTTCTTATATAGCTAACAATAGATGTGTGACAAGACCAATCTTTGATGATATAAAATAAAATATAGATTTCACTGATTATGGTGTAGTAAGTTGGCATAAAGGCCAAAGTTAAATCCCTGGACACTGAACCAGGGCTTTTCTCTGAAAATCGCTGGCCAGCCCAACTAGAAGAGGGCTGTGAAATCTATATGATTTTGTGTTGCTCTGAAGTGGTGTGTGAAGTGATAAAGTGATCAAAGCACCACTGAGGAGGAATTACCCTTTTGGTGTGCAGTTACAGAGCACAAGAGAGTGGAATAATCCTTACTCCATTGTCCATGTTTTGTAATTTAAATACATTTATATATGTAATTTAATTGTAATTTAAATATATTTATATATGTAATTTAAATTTTGTCTACTGCATCAAACAATACAATGGTGACTGCATTTAGATGGTGATAAAGTTCCCATATACTTATATGGCATGATCCTTGTGTAAGTTATTAACATCAAAGGCATCTACGTTGTTTTACAGTTTCTTTTCAGCTTTCATGCTTGGGTGAAGTCAATTACTAAGTAGACTGTTACAGGATTTTCACGACAAGAGTGTTGAAGCCATTAAAACATAATTAGTACTAGGTGGCATGCAGGAGTGTCATGCCTAAAGGAACATAACTTGTCACATTTAACAGGGAACTTCAGCCACCAGTATGCATGGCGTCCAGGGGCTCTGTTGTGAAGAGTAAAGTGGTGAATGCATTTGGTCTGCAACATCCTTGTGTGTGTGTGTGTGTGTGTGTGTGTGTGTGTGTGTGTGTGAATTTCTTAACCAGGACTCATTGTATAGTATGCATATTGTATTGGTACAGCAACTCTCATTAATTCCAATGGCATAATTGTCATTCATAATTTTTATGATTTTGATTTGAAATTCTATCATGTCAACTTGGTAATTCATACAGAACGTGTAAGTGTCTATTAAGATCCATAAATTCCAAGCTTTTTAGTTTTAAATGTTATCATTTTTCCATGAGTTATCTTCAACCAAGTATTCAATGGAAACAGCTTTAAGTGGTTAATTCCTGCCATTATGTTTTTATAGGATACTGTTTGATGTGTCCTCTCCTATAACATAAATCTGTTTGTTAAGGGACACTGTAACATTACTTCTCTCATAAGTGAATACATTCTGACAGTGGATTTGGCTACAGTTACCACTGGGAAATCCAACTTATAATGAAACATAATACTGAATGCTAGGCATCATATTTTATTGAAACTGTATAATAGGATTAAAGTACAATAGGGTTAGCAGTGCAATTTCAAAGCCTCCAATTTGGAAATCCTACTGCATAATTGTTCCACCTCACTTCATTACACCCAAATGACATTCTCCTTCGGTTTTATAATACCATAATAATGTCTGTTTATTTTGTCATAATTTGTATTTATTGTGAGTTGTCAGCATACAGCTATTATTAAAAATATTAGAATTTTATCGTTTTTTAATGTAACAATAAAGTTAAAGTGATTTCACACTATTATTAAATAATAAAGCTGGCAGCTTCTGCTAAAATAATCAATAATGAAATAGCTCATTTCACAGCAGTGTTTATTGAGAAATGAATGTTCATCAGAGGTTTAATTTCCTTTCCATCAACAATTTTGACGCGCTGGATTTTGGATCATAATTTTACGAGGCCCAGCAGGTTGCTTTCCTATGTTGATATACAGTGTAGTTATCTGTTGATGGGAAAAATAAAAATGAACTCATGCTGCCAACTACAAAATTGGCTGTTAGGGCCAGCTGGCATTTACTTATAACAGTTGGCAGTGGGGAATGAGAAGGGCTGAGGTGCTTCAGACCTTACTTTAATGATTCCAGTGCAGATTTGGGTGACCCTCAGTCAGCTGGTCCTACTGTTAAAGCAGTAGGACCAGCTGACTGAGGAATAAAATGTATTGCTGTTTTGTAAAGAAATCTACTATGTAGGGGCACGTGACACACAATGCTTAGAGTATATATATTGCATTGTGATTGGATGAGACTCATAATTCCAATGCATAGGGTGTCAGTAAAGGTTAATAATAATACATATTGGACCCCAGATCAAAGTAGTGCACACACTGCTTGCACCAAAAGAGATCAGTAGCAGCTGATAGAAGAAGCCACAATAGTCCTCATCAAGGGCCTTCGCCAGCCATGACAAATGACAGCAGCACTTGCCCTTGCTAGTCTGGGACAGTAAAAGATTTTGAAGGTCATTGAGGCTGTAGATATCTCAGCAGGACTTGAGAATTCATGTATACACACAACGAGGGATGAAATGTATTTTATTTAGCGGCAAAGCAACAAGAGCCTAAAACAATAATGATTAGTCTGATTTTAATCGAACTTCACCCGTGCCTCGGTGCCTCATAGCTGGCTACGGCCTCGTCATCTATGTGCTTTATTGAACATTTTGAATTTCCTCTGACATGTACCATCTCAGACTTTCCCTGTTGGTGGTGTGGGAACTACATCTATGGCCAGCAGATTTAGAATTAACTAATTTAGCTTCAGAAAATAAAATTAAACCTATTGAATAATGTTACGTTAACAAATTTAATTGCATACCGCTTTGTGGTTTCCATATATTTAAGGAAAAACCGAAAAAAATTTAAATATTTCACATTTCTAAATCTAACATGAAATACTGTACTACTGTTATGGCTTCCGTAGACTTCTGCAATATCATTTTATAGTTTCTTTGAGTACATGATTTGTTCATATAGTTTTTATGTTTTTTTTAAATGATGTCTCAATCCTAAAATTCTAGGTGATGCAAAACTTTTGCCCATAGCTGTATAGTGTTTTTACACAGAGGCTTATAATATTACATTAAAGCTAGGTGGTTGTCATAGTTAGTTGGTTGTCATTTGGTAAATAAATAAATATACATTAAACAACTAATCTTTTTCAGTGACTCAGAAACCACCACTTGCCAACGTATTTCTTATGCTTGTTTATAGGAGAGACTGTATACATTGTCGCAGTGTGGTCTCAAATTTGCTGCGTTTTCCAAAAGAGATAATTGCAGTTTGTATTTTTTTCTGATACTATAAACACCACTATAAAAATTACATTGAACATGGCTTACTTGTGGCTCAAGAATCACATTACTGCAGTAAGATATAGAAGTGTTTGCATTGCATGTCTCAACATGAAAAAGAAATGATCTAGGCAGAGAAAATAATTATAGGTTAATTTGGGGTTGGCAACAATATACAATATATTTGGTACTTATAATGTGGTTTAAGAAGAAGTAGTACTATATTACTATACTGCACACCTATTTCTTGCAGTCCTGCAGTTAAACATATAACGTTGTAGCTCTGATATTGCAGTAATAAGCCAGTGCAGTTTTAAACTGGTCGTTAATGGTTGGAGAACATTTTTACTGTAGTAAAACTACTGTTCCTTTATTGAGGACATCAGATCTCCAGTCTGTTTCTGGCAGTAAAGCCAGATAGCCAATAAAGCCTATGTCGCTTTATGAAATACTATCCCATCCAGCGACTGTGATTATTTTAAAATATAGATCAGATATCGCCTTCCTGAGGCGTGTAGCCATAACGAACTCTTCAACACTCTAAAGAAGGTTCATTGTGTGTTCAAGGTAAATTGCTTCTGGATCAGGAATTAAGCACAAACCCTATTGTTTGGGATGGATAAATGGCTCCAGCCGTCTTCAGAATAAGCAGTGACCAAGATATCAAGGAAATCAGGACAATTACACAATGCACCGTCTTTAATGTACCGACTGATGTGACGATGCTTACTGAAATAATGTCTGCCAACACAATGAAGCTGTAGATGTTGCACACATCCAGCACTGGAGCAGTTTAACCAAGGGTTTATAAAATGTGAATCTTTCATTGTGGTTACAGGAAAAAATTAGCTTCACCGCTCAGAGTCAAAGTATAAATAAAGTGAAGATAACATCAGGAAAACGAAAAGATCTGCAAAATATTGAGGGACATGGCCCAATAAAAAAGGAGAAATTGTGTGTTTTTTGGGGGTTTTTTCACCTTTTTGACCAACCCTACAGGTACAGATCTATAAGGTAAACAAAACAAATCTTAACCACCCCTGTTAGGCTACAATTGCAATCAGCATGCTTGTGTGACAAGCCCAACCAGTCTGCTATATTGTGTAGTTCAGGGGTGAAGAGACCTAACACAGAAATGTTGGAAAAGTTGGAGACAAGCCGGTAGCGCCAATGATGTTGACAGTTCTTAATGGAAACATTTTAATAGAATTTAGATGATTTAGAAATACTAACAATGTCAAAATGATGAAGAGAGTTGCATTTGGAAATGTAACCTTTTTCATAACACATAAACAAAATAAACTTAGGAATGACTGAATTAAACATAATGTATAATCAAGCACTGAAATTATTTTAAAATTATAAAACCTATTCCAGACGCGGGATTAACGCTTATTTTTATATTTTCCTCTCAGTTTAACGCACATATGTGTGGTCTTTCATCGGAAATTGTGTTCAAGGGCAGCCTCTGAAAAATATACTGCGGTTAGCTTGTAACATACTGAAGACATTCTCAAGGGTAATTTGCTGACAAATTGGAATTATAACCATGCATGTGCTGAAAAACAAAACAAGTATATAGCACAATCTGGCACAAATCAAGGGTTATACTCTCCTTATCACTTAGCTGCAGTGTCTGAACATCATGACCGATATTATAGTCAAATATTATATTTGTAGAGTGACACTGTTCAACAGGTTATTCGTATGTGCTATATAAAATCCCTAAATGTAAGTTGATCTTCTTTAGGAGAACTAAATAGGCAGGCTCATAGATGCAAACACTAAATGTGAGCAAATTGAAAAAAAAAAAAAAAGGTTTCTAATTTTCTTTCTGATTGATTGGTTGTGTTAAGCTGATAACATTTTACAGAAACATCTATAGAGCTGATATTTTCAACATGGACCAATAAACAACCTTTTAATTCCCCTTCAGATGCTGGTGTACTGCTCTTACCTGTACCACGTTACAGCAGCATTCAACACTATCATTTATGTAACACAGCAAACCCTGTCTAATCCAGCATCGATTGGGACTGGAACATTGTGCCAGATTATACAGTGTGCTGATTTACAGAGGTGCTGCAAAATCTAAAACTGTACCTAACAAAATAAAGGTATACATGACAAACTATTGCAGTACATACAGAAAAAAGTAGTGTCCAGGTATACCCTGCCATTCAAGGATGGCATTCATTGTAACGTTACTTTCTCCATTCTGCAAAGAAGGATTTCATTGTAGATGTACCATACCTGTGGGATATTTAAATAACATAGTTGAAAAGAAAAATCATGACTTGGTGCTAGACTACAGATTTATTATTAGGCAAACAAGACTTACAAATCACAGGTATTTGGACAGGACCTGAAAATGATGCTGAATTATACTTAAATGCCGGTTTCTAGATGTGCTGCATGAGACAGGTTTTACTGTATTGATCGAAAGTTTTGAGACAGTGTTGGATTTCTGTTATACTTCTTAACAGTTTTCTTTTCCTACTTGTAAATTACTGAAATGTGCCAGGTTGCGTCATCTCCATTGAGGACTGGGCATCAAGGCTCCATTTGGGATTCATAACCTCACAATATTAGTTAATACTACCTTCTGATCAAGAGATCCGTTGGCATGCTATAGGGTTTCAGTTTTTGAAGATAACGTTCCATAATTCAGCCGTTAGATGAGTGTGCTGTCTCCAAGCATGCTGTCTGCAAGCATTTCAGACCTGGACATATTGCTGATAGCTGTAATTAAATTCTTATGAATTGAGAATTAGGTCATGCTGATTGGAATTTGGGTTTGTTTTGATAAAGTCCAGCTCCTTATCTTTATTCTTTGATGCCAATCAATGTTCACTCCTCTTGGTTTCTAGGAACCTTGGGGTCTTTATGTGACCTTGACCTATACTTAGACTCCAATGTCTGCTCTGTTGTCACGAGTTTCTATCACCCCAAGAACTTTGCAAGCTTTTAGATACAAACTGATGCTGAGACTTCAATTCATCCATCCACAACTGAGTCCTACGACTCTTTTTTCTAAAAGATTAAAAAAAAAAAGTTAAAGAGAGAGACTATGATATTGGGACTTAAAGGACCACTTTATATCATTTACATTGTCACGATATTTATTTTCTGTTGCAGTGTAATGTCCTAGTATATGTTCTATATAGATCTGCAATGTAGTTTTTGCTTCATGTGTTATTTGCCATGCTTACTGTTTTCAGGGCTCCGTTGTCTTGCTGTTGCTGTAGTTTGGTTCAAGACCCAGAATTGCTGAGTACCATTCAAATGAAACTCTCTTCTTAAACATGAGTCTATTCAAGAGTTTCAGGCTATTCAGCACCCCTGCGTGATATGATCTCTGTTCAGCATCTTGAGACAATCTTTCATTTAAGGCGATATACAACACAAATATTGTTTTATCTGTAGAATGCAAACTTTAATACCAGTCACGATATTTACACGATTTTATTTCATAGAAGTAACACATTTTATTTGAAATCGGGTTGCTTTTTAAGCCCTAGAGCTAACACTGGCTGTCAGACTGCTGAATATCAACAATCCTGCACCACATAAGCACTACTTGAGAAAGCTGGCTACATGGCAGTTAAATGGAACTTGTGTTGTTTAATCAGCCCCATCTGAGTGTACTTTACTTCACAACCCTGATTAAAAGGGTCCCTTGACTTTGTACATTGTTTTTCTTTCTAACATATTTATGGAACACACTGTTGTAAATGCAGTGTTTATTTAGCTTACATTTTTTCACAAAACATCTTTTAAGAAACACTCTTAAGGGAAGCATAAATATGTCCATAGTTTCTGCTTTTATAACACGTGAACAGAACCACAGGGATAACTAACACGTAATGCCACATTATGTAATGAACCAATTGAACTGCTAAGATCAGACCTTTGCTGTCTCAAAAGTAGTAGTTTATTCCCTTTTATTTTGAACCTCTTACACATACTGTAAGCTGATACATTGCAAAATAAGCTATTGCTAGTATGATACACACACACACACACACACACACACACACACACACACACACATATATATATATATATATATATATATATATATATATATATATATATATATATATATACACACACAGAGAGAGAGAGAGAGAGAAAGAGAAAGAGAGAGAGATGAATTTGTCAAGGGTTCAGTGAGAACAGACTTGCATTACTGTATAGTAACCTTATAATTTGATACTAAATACATGATTAGCCTCCTTTATGTTATTAGCTACTTTTCAGTTTTTAGGAAAGCATAATTCATTTCACATTTAAGTATATAATTAACACTTCAATGTAATTATGATCCAAACATACCTTTAGATAATTACCCTTTTATCCATCTATTCCAACCTGTAATTAAGTTCTACTATAAGTATGTATTTATTGAACAATGCCTATTACTAAAAAATAAATAAATAAAATCTTAAATGATTTTTTCACAGTATTATATTGTGAATATTGGTGCCGAATATGGATTTTCAGTGACAAAATCAATCAGAATTGTTAACTTGCACAGCAATGTACTCAGAGTAATTTTATCTAGAACTCTGAAGAATCTGTTTAAATGTAGTAATCATAAAAGATACTGTACAGAGCTTTTCAATCAGGGAAACTGGGCAGCAATATTTTTTAAAGGCTTTATATTTCTACCATTGGATGAAGTACAAACCTTTGCTTGTCTCCACGACAAGTATTACCATTATTGTGGCTGAACAAACTTTATTTAAAAAACATGTATTTAAAAGTCACCGCAGAGTGTTTTATCAGTCCAATCTTAATTATATGTTAGATGCAAAGACAAGGTATTTATTTTGTGCCAGGGGATTACAGTTTGTTTTTGCTTATTCAAAAATCACATCATTATTCTGTGCTGTTTTATTTGTTTAGTTTTGTGTCATTTTGTGCCCTCGTCTCATCTCTCCTCACCCAATGGATTGATACAGTAGAGCAGTGTTCTCCACTTTCGCCGATAAGACATCAGTGTGAGGGCTGCCACACACCACCTTTGTGTATTGTCGGGAGCCACACATCAGGGACCGCCATTGGCCCACGGGCCTTGCAATGAAGAACACTGCAATGGAGTACAGGTAGCTAACATTTAAAAAAAAAAAAAAAAGTTTGTCAATTAGCAGTGCCTTCTTTTTTAATCACTTAGCCATGTCTTTAAGGAAACCCATTGTCATTGGGACGTGATCTGTTCTTTACCAAAATGCATATTGCTATGAAAAAAAACAAACAATATATCTCTTAGCCCCTGTCTTAATTAAACTGAACTAGACACAGAGAAACACGTTTTGGGGCAGATTTAATATTGCAGTAATAGCACAAATACTAAGCCAGAAGCTAAGCCAAAATCCTACTGACTAGCTGGTGTGTGTGTGTGTGTGTGTGTGTGTGTATCTCTCTCTCTATATATATATATATATATATATATATATATATATATATATATATATATATATATATATATATATATATCTATTCAAATTCATTTTACAAATGTAAAATGTCATGTACTTTCAGGTCGATGGTGTTCCAGCTACAGATGTTATTGATTGATTTACAAACCGAACTTGGCATATGTTTGGCCTGGGTTTATAGCATCTTATAAAAAAGTATATTCTGTCTTATGGTGCAGTATTTACAAAAGCACACACATTATTATTATTAATAATAATAATTATATTATTATTATATTATAATATTATTTACGCTGGGTTTTTTTTTTTGTTGTTTTGTTTTTTTGTTTTTTTAATTATAAACTTCACTGAATTAAATAAAAGGAAAGTTCGTGATTGGCAATATTCACTAAATGTTTATTAGAAATATAGCTGTAATCTTTTTTGCCTTTGCACAGCACTTGTGTTGACAAAAAAAAAAAAAAAGGTTTGCTATTCTCCTACTCACTGATTGTTAACAATATTATTAAGAAAGCCTTTCCCGTAGAGATGAATTGATGTGAAACTCCTGAGTTATTAAACAACACCGTTGTGGTCAGAGAGCAGTGTAATAACCAGTTTAAGAAATAAGCTCTTCTCATGCTCAGGATATCAAAAACGTAGCTCACAAAGGTGTCTGTAGACAAACTCACAACGGGATGCCAGCCAGCGCATGACTCGGCCGATTTACCCCTTTTTGGCAGCAGTGAATGATTCACTGTAAATGTACAGGTTCCCGGGGTCTATAATCACAAAAAGGTGGAGAAATTTATCAGAAGCCACTGTTCTCTTTTTTTTTTTTTTAATTCAGGCGTTCAAATTTAAATTGTACTTTTATAAGAGCCTGCCTGTCTGCCTGCCAGTCACTTTGGAGTTCGAGTAACTATATTTAGCCAGCATTCCTGGAATTACTTCACAGAAGAAGGTTCCTATCTGTAGATCTATGCAGTGTGTTAGGAGCACTCACATTTCTTTTTATATAGTAATTTTGCCCAACATACCAATACAAAGAATACCAGATACCACAGATCAGAATTTGATTTGTACACATTTAGAGCACAGCACGAAGATCCTTTACTATGTTGCTCTAAGTTTTAGGTGAAATAGGAAAATACAATATTTAAACTTTAGGTACTTTATTAAAAATATACAGTACGGGAGCAATACTTTATTACATGTCAAGAAAGAAAGAAAAATAACAAGGTTTACAAAACCCAATACCCTTGTGTAGGCCACATCTCCATGAGGCCAGCTGTTTGAGGTTCTCAGCAATCCCTAATATCCTTCTGAGCAACTGGTTCAAAAAGGAGCCATCTCCAAAATTACCCAGGGATGTCTGTTTTGAATACTGGATCATTCAGTCAGGGGTGTATAGGGGTCAAATCTGTTTTATGGGAAATCAAACCACAAAACTTTTTTTTTTTTTTTTTTTTTTTTATTGAAGTGGAATGTCTACAATAATTTGTAATATGTTGTACATAAATGCAGAAAGAAGCCAGCTATAACAGATGTGTAGTTTCATCTTCCAGTGTTTCTAAGTTCCACTGTCGGGAGACATGGTTGCATGAAAGTTCCCATAAATTTAAAGTCTTTTTTAACTCTCTCACCCTGACTCAAAGATCATTACAGATACTGTAAATGCTATTTGAATTAGTAAGTAAAGCTTCAAAGCATTCTGAACCTTTAAATTAATATTAAGTGCCAGGAAATGGTATAGTACACATGATCACAGGCTTATTTCAACAGCAAATGGGCAATTACCTGGTGCCTAGACGGGCATCAGATGTATTGAAAGATTACACCATGATGGGAAACATCCACCCAGTTTGTCTAATACCACAACAGTCAGATGACTAAGAATTCTGATGCACCAAGTACGAAATGACTATCTCATACAGTAATTACCTGCATTCTTAATAATACAAGCTCAGCCCATTAGGGATGATAATGGCTGCACCTTCTGGTTTATTTTATGTAGCTGATCATTTTCTTGGCCAGATCAGAAACCTTTATCACACTTATACAAAACACTGTGGATGGACGTGAAGTTTATCCTTTCCTTGGCACATGTACTAAGAAGCTCTGTAACAGTAGCTTTATTCCCCCCAGTGTACTTCTGAGTTCAGACTCAGATTATTGTGATTTTTGCAACACATTGGGCATGCACTTGAAATTCTTTGATCAGTCCTTTGATCAGTCTCATTATTTCCCTTGCCTGGTCAATAACCTATTTTCATTTATTGCAAGACTGGCATATTAGCATAGTCACTTCTTTCGAAACACAGGGATGTATTCAGTTAATCTAAACAGTGGAATCTGAATACGGTCACCAAACAACAGTAGCAGTGTAAGCAAGCTTAGCTAGTATTGTTAATTTTGTTGTATATATATATATATATATATATATATATTTTTTTTTAATTGAATAGTGTTGATATTAGGAAAAATATATTTAGTATTTATTATTTAGTTTTGTGTGTGTGCGTGTGTGTGTGTGTGTGTATAGCGTTGGCCTCTGTACTCCTCTGAAATTGTAAAACAATTAGAGAATAAAATGGATTAATAGCTGTTATACATCAAAATGTTTATTGTATGGTCAACAATTAGCCAAATAAATTATGCGGAACATGACTGCAATTCATTTAAATTGAAAGTAAACATTTCCATATGCTGCCTGTTTTATTTGATAATTTTACCAATATATAATATCTATAATGTACTGTACAAATATGACTATGTTTTTTTTTTTTTTTTTTTTTTTTACATTTCAATGTACCTTTTTTGTAACATTAATAGTAAACAAGGTTTAGCCATTTTTTTCAATAAGGTATCGGAATGTGAACTCTATGTCTATTTTCTCTGTACCTTTATATAAACGTTGTATATTATGGTTTTCCAATGGTAGGCACACACGTAATGACCAGCGATTGAAGCCTCCTGTGCACCATAGAGGTGTATCTAGCAATGTATGCATAATTACACTTTTTTTTAATAGAATCTCATTTGCTGCAGTAGATGTTTTAATGTGGCTTTGTTATTAGGTTATTGTATCAGATCCAGGAAAATAAAACTAAGCTAAACTCCAAAAAGTTTAGCTCATGAGGCCTAGATGTGCCCAGGTAGCATAATGCCATTGTTTTAATTGAATTATGGATGCATTATTGTACTCTGTAAAGTCTACTGCCAAACATAGTTTCTTTATTAAGACTTTTATTGCAAGTTTCCTGCTCCAACAGATATTTAAGACTTAAAAAGGCATCTGTGTAAAATATTGGTCATTAGATTCTGGAATAATACTGATATCTTGTAAGTTTACATTTCATTGTATTTATATAACACCTGTGTATTAACCTGTAACTGACTTTAATAACCGTTTAAAACAATATTAAATACAGCATCAATGCTATGTAAATAAAGTGTGACAAAAATGATTGTGTTTTAGGGTCTCAAGTGACTGTAGTCTGTCTGAAAGTTATATAGGGTTGAAAGGAAGTATAACTAGTGTGCAAAAATGAAAAAACTGAAAAGGTATTTTTCCTTTATAACCAGTTTCATAAAATGACATAATTTTTAACTACCACCTACATAGACCTATCCTACATATTTCTGTGTACTACAATTAAAGTAAGTCAGTCTGGGTATTTCAAGTGATAACGATATTGAAACTATAAATAAATTCATTGTCTTATCAATCTTCTGCAATTAATTTTCCTGCACCCTGAGGAAGTGAATAGTGTGCATGCATCTGTTTGCTCAATACTGCAGCATCAACAGCGTGTGCTGAGAGCAATAAAGGGAAGCAGACTCTGGCAATCGAGTAGTTTTTCTGATGAATTGCAATCAGAATTAAACAATTGCTTTATAGGGTTTATTATGAAAACCCCTCCATTCCTGTCGTGGGGGAGTTCAGCAATGCATTTGTGATGGAGAACCTAGAATACATTAGCTCACACCATATTTGAATAGTTTGTATTTTTTCTGTTTTGTAATTTTATTGTGCATCAATTACAAAGCTGTTTCTTTTCTATCTGCTGATAAGCCATCTGAGATAAAAAACAGTCCCTAGAAGAGAGTAATTGCCCTGTCCAGATTTAGACCTTTATCACTGCCCACAGAACAGTGCATAAACAAACCGATGCAGATGCCAGCTTCTGTTCAGCAGAGCTATTGCCTGCATGTTGCATGCCTTCTCCCTTGGAGATAAGTTCCACAAGAGAAAATACATTAAGTTTGAAGACGCTTTAATTTGAAAATGGGAGTCTCCATTCTCTTTACTCTTTTGAAAAATCATATATATGTGTGTGTGTGTGTGTGTATGTATGTATAGTGCCTATAGAAAGTTTACACTCCCTTTCAAAATTTTCACCTTTTGTTGCCTTATAGTCTGGAATTAAAATGCATTAAAATAAAATATATATATATATATATATATATATATATATATATATATATATATATATATATAATATATATATATATTATATCTTTCTCTCTGCTGGGTAGTGGATTTCAAAGCAAAGACTCAACCATGAGCATCAAGGCGCTTTCAAAAGAACTCCAGAAAAATGTTGTAGAAAGGCACAGATCAGGGGATGGGTATAAAAAAAATATCAAAGGCCTTGAATATCCCTTGGAGCACGGTCAAGACAGTTATTAAGAAGTGGAAGGTGTATGGCACCACCAAGACCCTGCCTAGATCGGTCGTCTCTCCAAAGTGGATGACCAAGCAAGAAGGAGACTGATCAGAGAGGCTACCAAGAGGCCAATGGCAACTTTACAAGAGCTACAGGCTTTTATGGCCAAGACTGGTCAAAGTGTGCATGTGACAACAATATCCCAAGCACTCCACAAATCTGGCCTGTATGGTAGGTTGGTAAGAAGGAAGCCATTACTCATGGAAGCCCAACATGAATCCCGTTTGAAGTATGCAAAAAAACATTCTCTTGCCATGTGGCATAAAGTTTTCTAATCTGACAAAACTAAAATAGAACTTTTAGGCCTAAATGCAAAGCTTTATTTTTGTCATCACCCAAAGAACACCATCCTTACTGTAAAGCATGGTGGTGGCAGCATCATGTTATGGGGATGTTTCTCTTCGGCAGGGACTGGGGCACTTGTCTGTATAGAAGGTAAAATGAATGGAGCAAAGTGCAAAGAAGTCCTTGAAGAAAACCTGCTGCCCTCTGCAAGAAAGCTGAAACTGGGACGGAAGTTCACCTTTCAGCATGACAACGACCCAAAGCACGCAGTCAAAGCTACAATGGAGTGGCTAAGGAACAAAAAGGTAAATATCCTTGAGTGGACCACTCAGAGCCCCGACCTAAATCCAATCAAAAATGTATGGCATTACTTGAAGATTGCTGTCCATCAACACTTCCCAAGCAACTTGACAGAGCTGGAACAGTTTTGTAAAAAGAATGGTCAAATATTGCCAAATCTAGGTGTGCAAAGTTGGTAGAGACCTATCCCGACCAAATATTATCTCAGGAGGGTGGAGACTTATCAAATTATGATAATTCAGTTTTATATTTCTAATGCATGAAACTCTGACACTGACACAACAAAATGTGAAAAAAAGTTCAAGGGGTGTAGACTTTCTGTAGGCACTGTATATATACACACATTAATAGTAAGGGGAGGTACAGGATGTCATGCCTAAATGCCTCAATGTGGGATATACACAAGCAATAGCTTGCATATGTGGTTTTATGCTTTGTCTGATATTTTCACTGTTACCTGCACAGAAGATGTATAGAGTGTGATGTCAAAACTGTGGACATGTTAAATTGCTAATTACCTGTAAAACAATGGAAAACAGAATACATCATAATTACAACCATATTGAGTTTTTCCTATATACTAATAATAGCTGTGACACAGAAAGTGTTAGGCTAGGATTTGCATGCTAAACAAAGATCTTCAGTTATCATCACCACAACAATGTCCTGATGTCATCTGTAGCAGTCATTACACTTGCACAATAATTGCATCCAATTTGTCTGGGTATAGAATATAAATCTGTATAACTCTATGAGGCAAATTTCTTTCTGAAGTAAAAAAAAAAAAAGTCTGCACAACTTTAACCGAAGCACCGTCGGTATTTGTGTGTCTAGCTTTCTTAATGCAATTGATTAGTTCAGCGGTTTAACCACAATATCGAGTGAGCGAGCGACCGAGTTAAACTGCAAATTGGTGTGTATGTGAAAAGGAAATACATATTTTAGTTAAAGATTTGCCCGACATCTTTCCAAGGTAGTAAATAAACCAGTCACTTGTCTTGCTATTTTCTGAACTGTCCTTGGGAGGAAGATTTGTTCATCCAAAACAGGAATAGTGGCTTCTGAAAAAATAATCTAAATGACGCTTCATACCTGGCAAATGCTCCCTTTCTCAATGTACGTATTTTTTTTTTGTTTGTTTGTTTAAGCTGTTGAGAATAATTGAAAGATATAATATTGTTTTACAGTTTGGCTATTCCATGTAACACAGAAAAGACATATCCATAATGAAATGCCTCTGCAAATACAATTGTTCAAAGTGATTCTATATTAGCCAAATGTAATAAAAGACATTGTGACCGAGACAACAGACATAATAACAGCTATTGATAGTCTGGTCACTATGTTCTGTGATGGTTTTTTTATGATCTACTCCAGAGTGCGCCAATTCAGTGTTTAACCTGCAAGGTACGAAAGGTCACTTTGCACACGCTCATTAGACACACGCAACACACAACTGGTACTGCATCAGTTACTCCATTTTAGAGAATCACCAACACCACTTCCAGGGCTGTAACCATGGAGATTATCAGTGATGATGTAAATCAAAAACACAGAGACTGCACTTAAACAGACTTTACTCATTACAGACGTTGCAATAAAAACTGGGTCAGGCTTTACTATTTTAAGGGCCACATTTTTATGAACTGTCAACAAGTACAGCGTGCAAACAGCTTAAGAAATGTTCTTCATTTTTTTTTTTTATAAATGTTTAGTTAATATATGGAAACCTATTAATAAACAATAAACTTAAAAAGGTCAGATAAAACTAGTCAACCCTCAGGGTTTTCAATATATTTAAACCCCTTTTAAAGGTGTTTTGTTCAGCAAATCAGATATGTTTCTTTTTTATATTACTGTTTTATTAAACAAATTGAACTATATATATATATATATATATATATATACAATATGTTTTACATAATTCATTAATTATAAGACAGTTGCTAACGATTAATAAAGTGTTAATATTTCACTTATAATTGTGTTGTTCAACACACAGAGTAGTTCTTAGTGTAAAGTGAATATTTCCCTTTAGAATTGTTTCTCAATCCTCGTTCTACAAGTTCTCCACTTGGTATTCTGTAAACTGCAATACAAGGCAGTTTAATTTGTCTCAGTGTGACGGGAGTGTGAGAGAATTATGAGCCGTGACTAAGGTTGTAAATGTTATAGCTGTTCTGTGCTACTCACAGCTTGATTTATAACAGCGGCCTTACATTTTGAAACTGTCTGTCACACACTGATAAATCACGATCCAAACCCTAGGATGCACACAATTTTACATTCACTTTTGCTCTTATAAAAAATATACTAACAGCAGAGAAGTACCACATAATGTATTAAAAATAGTAGTCTTTACTTGAATATGTTCATTACATCTTGTATTTAAATTACCTGCTTTAATATATATATATATATATATTATATATATATAGATATATATATATATATATATATATATATATATATATATATATATATATAGATATATCTATATATATGGAAACGCATTTATTTTTTAAAAACCATTTCTGTAGGAGACAAGTTTGTGGAAAGTTTTCTAAACTGTCAAACTCTAACTCTTAACCCAGAGCTGGAGTTTAAATAAATGTTTGGTAGAGTTGTCCAAGTAACCTATATTTTAAAGCTAGTGAGAAGATTAATTATATTTTTTATAAAAGAATGAAAAATGTGTACCCTGGGAAATGAAATCCAGTCCTGTTATTTATCAAGTCATGGGACAACACAAGCATATTTAGACGTATTGGTGGACATGCCTGTATTGAGTTGCAGAGGGATGTGGTGAAACATTTTTAAAATGGTGCCAACAGAAATGTTTCTTCTACTGAATGATATCCAAATGTGTGTCCTTTATCATTCTTTGTTCATATTCTATCTGCTCGGTTTCACCTACCCATTTGTCAAAAGACAACAATTTCTTTATTGTGTTGCTGTCACTCAACGCCTGTGGCATTTCCATTTACTGTGCTTATTAGACAGAACAATGACTTTTGCCATACAATGTAATTTATATATTGTTCACCTTGGCACCAAAGATAATTATGATTTATGTAGCCTAAGCCTTGTCATAAAGACAAAATAACTTTGTGTTTACAAAGGTATCAGTAGGTATCACGTAAGCATATTTACTTTATTTTCTTAGCTAAGAGAATACATATTATTGTACTGCAGAATGTCTCTAATCACTAACAAGTAATATCATTTTACAAGAATATCAGTTGACCAAGAAAATAATCACTTATATTTATTAATCAATCAACTGATAGTTAATAAAGTGCTACTATGCCTTAGATATGACATTCCAAATATAGTCATTCGTAGATTTAGAAATGTCACATTTTTCAATTTTTGCCAGTATATGGAAAACTACAAAGCGGTATGTAATTCAATATGTTAATGTAACATTATTCAGCAGGTTTCATTTGACTTTATAAAGCACAATGTGTTAATGTTATAGGGTGATGCAAAACTTTTGTCCAGAGTTATATTTCCCTATTTTGTTTTAAATACCGTGCCTCATGTTAAATGGTCAAATGTTAAACTGTCTCTTAAGTGCTCATTTATTGTCAACTGAACAGATATCAGCATTCCAAGATGTAAAAATGCTTTGAAGCCATTTTGTTTTTAAATACTAAAACCTGTGTGAATAATATATGCTTTCTGAATGTGGAGGTTACAGGTTGTGTACTCCTCAAAGTCCAGTCTGCCCATGGTTGTTGTTCATGAAAGAAATGACTGTAAAACCAGGAGACTGACACTTGGGAGCAGGTCTCAGGCTGAGCCTCAGAGCCCAGGTTAGTTGCATTTACCAGCATGCCACACAGCACACCACTGGTTGCTTTGAAGCCCATATGGCCTATGGAAATACCTTTTTATATGTATCTCCTTTTCTTCCAGAGTGATAATATTTTTGTTTAATTGTTCCCAAACTTCTGTCTGGTAGATAATAACATTTGAATCATTAGTTTAACACTTAACCAATTAGGTTAAACATCTATTATCGTATATTAATCAGATTCATACTAGCTGAGTCATTCTCAGAGCACCCCCCACCCCCCCACCCCCACTGCCATATACACACACACACACACACACAGAAGTCCAAGAGAAAGATGACTGATAATCTGTAGGAAACTTTTTTTGTGAATAAAAACATTGATGAAGGCACAACTTTTGTCTGATTCACTGTTACGATTCTCATTCTGTGAAAGAGCCTTTTCTTTAATGAGCATTTATGTTGAAATAAAAATGTTAATTAGTTCAGGGGTTTTGTGAAAAGGTTAGGCTGTCACATGAGATGTGAGTGGAGGCAAATTCCATTCAGAACCAACCCTCGGCAGGAAAAGATTTTAATTGTGAGAACGTTGTCATCATTGTATTGATTTTCATTAATCTGAGTCATTTCACTTGAGTTTTTAGTTGCCTGAAATTAAATTATTGACGCCCCCTTGACATGCAATGTTACGTACTGAACAATAAACAGCAGCAAAATATGGAATATGACTACAATGTGATTAGAATGAAATGAAATTGAATGGTGCCAGTATCAAAGATACAATGGAGGGGTGTCAAAAGATGGCTGGTTGATTGTTATATACTCACTTTACCTGTAGTGCCTTTTTCAAAATAGCAGGACCTGTATAAACTCCATATTTTCAACAGCATTTGATTTGCCCTTGGGTTTTTGTTTTTTATTTCTGTACTTGCTAGAAACAGTGGTGCAAAATTTTACTTGTCATAAGTTTGCTCATGTATTTAAACAACTTACAAAGTATGTCATCAGTAAAACTGCACACAACCTGTGTCCAAAATACATTTTATTATTATCCTGGTAAATTCTTTACTTGGAAGAAATGCCCCTTTGTTTGTGATCTTTAATGTGAAATTCCATTCCATGCTTTTCACGCAACTTATATGTTTTTGCCCTTTTGCCCCAGGACAGGTACAGGTATTCATTTTCTTAAGTACTTTTTAAGCAGTTTTTTTTTTTTTTTTCAGAGCTCAGAGAAAGCAGAGGCAAACCAGATGTCTCCTGGAAGTTTTGATCAGCATGGCTGCAGACAGTCAGACTGCCTTCTAGCACCTCTTTAAACTATGCTTGCTAGTTGGAAAATGAGCTGCTTTAACTCTGCAGTTACACTGCCTGCCGAACGCCTGTCAGCACAGCAGCAGAAACCTGACCAGATCTATATTCTAACTCAAGAAACTATTACAAGTACCAGGGCACGGTGTTAAATACCCCCGCCCCAGCAACCCCGTGGCTGCTGCCACAAACGCTTAGGCTGTAACAGTGTGTGAAACAGCGCCCTCTGCTGGGAAATGTATATAATGCAATTAAAGCAGGTAAACGATTGTTTATCCCTGGCAAAGGACATATACAGTAGTATCGGTGTGTATTCAAAATAAGTGTACCAGTACTGGTATTTCTGAATGAAAGCAATTTCCTAGTTAATCAGAACAGAACACCTGCTATTTATTCTTATCTGACTCTCCACCATTTGTCATCTAGTTTTGTTTCTTCCACCACCTTTGCTTGCTATGAGTCTTGTTTTTTTTTTTGTTTTTTTTTTACCCAAAGCTCCCTGTTTGTCTCATTTTGGTTATAGCTGGCTGTACTGTGGACAACTATTTCGCGACTACTGTTTCCATTGGACTATTGTTTACTGACTGAAATGTAATGGGATTTAGGATCAGAATGTGTTTTGGGGTGGGGATACAGTAAGATATCTTATTTCCGTTCATTAGAAAGCTGACTTTGTTACTGTCATTTACATCTGATATATACATTTTTGTCAATATGTAAAAACAAGCAGCATGTGAAAAAAAGTTGTTTTTTGCTTCACAGTGAACGTCTCAACAAAGTTTTCAGATGACATTCAAAATAACCTGTTTTTCCTCTTTAGTTTGAATGACAATGTTAAAAATAAATAAATAAATAAACAAACAAATAAATAAAAATCTAGCTGGAAATGTACCCAAACTGGAACGGCAACATTGTTTTGTATAAATTAGTGTTTTGCTGCTTTATTTCAAAGATGTGATTAGCTTTCATATCTAACATTTGATTTCCTCATAATCTCTTCTTAGGGATCAAGTCATTTGTGTTTATTAATGCAAACAAATAAATAAGGAAGATCCTTAGATTTCCTCCCGTATTTTCACAGTATTGAATTTTGATATAACTTCTAAAGGAGTATAGTATGTTTAAGCCTAGATGTAAAGAAGCAAAACACTTAGATTGAGATCAACACTGCTTGCTGTAATTGTTTTTGTCTTTATCAGTCAGACTGTCAACAGCTAGCTTAATGTACTCTTGACTCTGAGTAGCATTGTAAAGATAGCAGCTGTCTGCTCCGAAAACTTAAAAACAGCCTGGAGCGCTCTCTGGTGGTGTGGATTGCAAATCACGTGTTTGAGTTGTGAGTCAAGACCAATAAATCTAAAACTGCCAGAATAATTTGTGTACTGTAGGTCAGGTCAAATAGGAGTTTAATTTATTAGCATTTAGTGCAGTTTTATTTAAAGTATATTTGTTCAAAAACCTCAACTCAAAAATATAATTTTAAAAAGGAAGAAGTCATTTTTGTCAACACTTTTCTTTCAGTTGTGCTGTGTAATGCGTTTACACATTACTTTGAATTATATAATTAAACTGAATATTCTTTCATAGTTACCTTAACAAATACTAGAATCTGAAACAAACTTTAATAATAACAAGAATAAAATGAATGTGTGTGTGTGTGTGTGTGTGTGTGTGTGTGTGTGTGTGTGTGTGTGTGTGTGTGTGTGTGTGTGTGTGTGTGTGTGTGTAGCTTGCAAAACTGCAAGGACAAAAGTAGAATCGAGTCAATATTGGCTTGTTTTTCTGTTTTAAATAATCAATATACTGGCTGGAGATTGTCTTCCCATACACAGTCATTTGATTTGTGGAAGCCATTTGCCCTGATCTGGTACACAAGAGGTCTTATTTTCAGGATAATTATTGCACATTAAATAATTTAACATATACTGAAGGTTCTACTGTAAATTGATGGAAAAAATGCTTTAACAAAAACTGTACTGCCAGATTCGATATGCATTCTGTAGGGTTTTTCAATCGCCCCCAGATATTAATGTTGGGATCCTTGTGCAGGCCAGGTGGGGTAAAAGAGAACCATTCAAATGTTTATAATTTCCCTTATAAAAGCAAACTTTTATATACCATGGTGAAAGCAAAGCAAATTGTATTAAAGCATGGTAAGATGCTGGTAAACAATGCCAATCAAACACAGAAAATGATAAGCAAGCTGAAGGGAAAAAAATGAAACTATGATACAAGCAAAGAGAAAAGTGATTAAGATTTTCAATGCACCCAGCTGACCTCTCGGTTCCTAGATACAAACGTCTAATATCACTTCTTTTAAACAGCGATTGACATTTACATCTCTAGAGCCTTATAAAATACTGTTACTTGTTGTTTACTAAGTATAGAATCCTTGAGAATTCTCTTCACCAGTAGCTTGAGAAATGTATTGCATGCAGTTATCAGTTCACACCGGCAGAGGCTGCTGAAACTGTATATATAAATTGTCATATTAGGCTGTGAGTCATCATACCTTATCATGAGATATGTTTTAGTATAAACAGGTAGGAATTATTTAAACCAGCATGCCACACAGGTAACAGACTGCTTGATGTCAACCTGGCATCTAAATAAACATTTTGCAAGTATAGCAACACTATGGTTGCAATCATTTGTTTCAGACAGACTGAGCTCTGGGAAACACCCGGTTTATTCCACAGGCATTGAATGGGTGGATTCGTTTCTGGTTTGCAGTGTTTTCAGTATACGTTAAGTAGCAGCAGGCTCTATTTCAGCACTGCCAGCAAGAAAAAAAAAAAAGCAAAAACATCAAAACCTTGCTTGACCTAGTTTAAATAAAATCCTAATCAAGATCCCATCTGACTCTCCATACCTCACAGTGCATTGCTGTTGATTTCCACCCATTTTCTCTTGCCTTCCCCATTTTATTCTCATAAGTGATCAGTATATGCTACTAACTGACTGGAGATGTTCATGTGGATTTAACATTTTTCTTTATATTACAGAAAGAACGTCTAGTGCTTCTACTGACTCCCTTGAGGAGTCTAGTTGGCACAATGCTGAATTAGATGAAAATACACTCTTGAGTTTTAGAGGCTTGGTGATTCTAAGTGTTTTCGCAGGACTGGGGCAATGATAGCAGACATTGCCCTCTCATCTCTGTAAGGGAATAACATCATCAATCCTGGTTCACTCTTTCTCTATATAAAGAGGTTTTCCATCGGATCATTTATTATTCAAAATATAAACCTGACCTGCAAAACAATTACCTTATTTTCTTCGGATGTTTTAGCATTTCAACGTACGAAGGGAAAACCCTTTTCATTTTCCATGCTGGGTAGGTATTTAGAAATAGAAAGAGAAATAGCTGGCTTTTGCTATTGTGTTTTAAGAGTTACCCCATGTTGCTACAACTAAAGTAACCTTGAAAATGTGGTTTTATACTTTTATACACAGGTTTTAAATGGGAATGTACAGTAGTGTAATAGAAAGCGTTTCCTCAGTCTGTTTTGCATTAAGTATTAATGCAGCGTGTTGACTTCAAGACTATATTTTTTCTTGACCATTAATAATACACCTCTGCAACTTTCCTTATGAATAACTTGTTAGAATATTCAATGTACACTAATTTGTTTTGTTATGGCAATGCGCCACAGGGGTAGGTTTACTGTGAGGATATTTTTTTTGTGAAAAATCAGTTTCAGTATCTCTAAGCTAGCCCAATGTAAAAAGTGTATTTAATTATGACATGCATTTAGTTTATCATTAGTACTTTACCGATAACTTCAGGTTGTTTTTTTTTTTTAACAACCAAACTCTATCCAACGAAACAGCCTTGTACAGTATATCTAGTTAAACACTGTTTGTTTTAGACACATCAGAAATGTAATTACAGCTCAAATAACATGGAAGAAATCCTTCAATAACATCTCTTTTTTTCACATTAACTTCTATTGACTGTCACCTGGTTTGCTTGGCTAAAACAGCATGTGGCTTTACTGACAAATCCATTGGTCTATGTCTGCTTACAATCTGCAGCAAATCAACAGTGGCACGTGTAGCTTGTTGAGTAGGATAGTAGCTATAAATACCAGTGACTGATAAAGAGGTTGCGCTTTACTTCACTGCACCTAAAACGCAAAATGAAACTAGTTTACTAAAAGGAAACACATCACAGTATTCAAATGCTTTCTGTTTGTAACCTGCCATATGCAGTATTTCAGAATAGACTTGCCTGTGTTATGAAACAAACCATTTATCTCAAAAACCATGATCTTCATGGTAATGGATTTCATGGTTACTGTGATTTGAACATTGCGTGTTCTTTATGTATTGCAATCAGTGCTCTGCAGACAGACTTTAAAGGGCCGTCACATTGATGTCCACGAGTACTGCCCACTCTGCTTGATAAAGACAGAGCTCTGCAGGTGACACTGACCTTTCTAGTCTTTCATGATTTGCCATAAGGAAATTCAGCTTGTTAATAATGTGAACAGCAAGACATCGTGGCGTCCAAAAATGGTTCCAAAGGATATTTCCAATGGCTTTTACTAAGCTTTCCTATGCATTTACCACAGTTTTCATATTATACCATGATTTCTGCCATGTTACCATGTTCTTTTGGCTACCATACTTGTCTACACGTTATTGTGCTTTAACCATCCCTTTATAAAATTAACAGTAGAAGAATTTTCATTGTTTCCAGTCCATTATAAGTTATAAGATAGTTTAGTTACAGAAACAATCTAACATTGGTGGCATTTGTAAATGTAAGCATTGTAATGGTGATATACAAGGTTGTGCCTGTTAATAATATAGGCATGATGTATAATGTATTCATAGTTGGGAAGAATCATTCAGGGGTTTAACAGCAGCTCTCAAAGGCTCAGCTGAACAAGTGGCGCTATAAAGCCAATTCTTCTGCTATAAAGAGGATACTCATGAAGTGCTGTAGTTAGTCGACAGTAACCAACAAGCCCCTAAAGGAGGTGAGAGGGTTGTCATGAGTATATTAAATGAGCTGTAGCCACAGCACATTGCTGTTGTGCACCTTGTTTGTGAATTTCGGTTGACATTAGGCAGGTTGAAAAATGGGATTCTTTTAAGTCTGAATATATGTTTTTATATAATTACTTGTAGATGGAATGTATTATTATTATTATTATTATTATTATTATTATTATTATTATTATTATTATTATTATTATTTTCTTAGCAGACGCCCTTACCCAGGGCGACTTACAGTTGCATACAAAAAAAGTACATATCAATAATTACAGTACGATTAAGAGCAAGATACAAAATACAATGACTTCCGTCCTAATAAGAGCAAATACAAAACACGGTATGATTTGATATCGGGGCAGTTCAAGAGCAGATAACAGAGATGATGGTTACATCAGGGTTAGATACGAGTTAAAGAGCATTAAAGGCAGAGTGCTATATTGTCCAGAAGGGAAGAGTTACAGGTGTTGTCTGAAGAGGTGTGTCTTGAGGAGGTGCCGGAAGATGGTTAGAGAGGTCGGGTGGGGGTGTAGGGAGAGATGAGGGACTCAAGGTAGCTGGGTGCAGTCTGGTCAAGGCAGGCAAGTACAAGAGTTTTGAAGTTGATACGACCGGTGATCGGGAGCCAGTGGAGTGAGTGGAGCAGTGGAGAAGCGTGGGAAAAGTGAGGCAGAGAGAACACCAGGCGAGCAGCGGAGTTCTGGATGAACTGGAGCAGACGGGTGGTGGACGCAGGGAGGCCGGCCAGGAGGGAGTTGCAGTAGTCTAGGCCAGAGAGTACCAGGGCCTGGACGAGGAGATGAGTGAAGTAGTTGGTGAGGAAGGGTCGGATTGTTCATATTCTGCTCTGGAAGAAACAGCAGGTACGTGCTAGAGTGGAGATGTGCTGGGAGTAGGAGAGGCAGGGGTCCAGGGTTACTCCGAGGTTCTTGGCTGAGGAAGAGGGAGAGACCGTGGTAGATTCCAGAGGAATTGAGATAGAGAGATCAGAGGAGGGGGAAGATGAGGAGGGGAAGAAAAGGGGGTCAGATTTAGAGAGGTTGAGTTTGAGGTGATCCTAGTGCATCCAGGAAGAATTAGAAGACAGACAGGTAGAGATACAGGATGGTGGGGTCAGAGAGTGAGAGGAAGATCTAAGCTTCATCAGCGTACAAATTGTATGAGAAACCATAGGATGTGATGAGGGGGCCCAGGGAGCAGGTGAAGAGAGAGAACAGGAGAGGACCCAAGACTGAGCCTTGGAGGACTCCTGTTGAGAGAGGGTGAGGTGTGGAGGTTGAGCCGCACCAGGTTACCTGGTAGGTGCGGTCGGAGAGGTAGGAAAACCAGGCCAGAGCAGTGCCAGAGATTCCCAGAGAGAAGGAGGCCAGAGAAGAGAGAGGTGTTGAGAAGGGAGGAGATGAAGGGGAGTAGAGCAGGAGCAGCAGTTTGAAAGAGGTGAGTGGAGAGGGGGACCAGGGTGGGTTTGTGGTCCTGGAGGAAAAAAGAGAGATCAGAGTCTGAGTGGGGGGAGGGAGAGGTGTTAAAAAGTTTGCAGATATCAGATTTTAGAGAAGAAGAAAGAGGCAAAGTCGTCAGAGGAGATAGAGGAGGGAGGAGGAAGGGGGAGGGTTGAGGAGGGAGGAGAAGGTAGAAAATAATTTCTGGGGGTTGTTAGTGCAGGATTGGATAATAGATTGGAAATACATTTAGCAGTGGAGAGAGTAGAGGAGAAGGAGGAGAAGAGGGTGCAATAAAGGTCTAGGGCAGCATAGAGTTTTGAGCTTTTTTGTTTTGTTTGTAACTTTGTACAGTGCTCTAGGATGCCATGGAATGCTATATAAAAGTAGATGTGTTTTGTATTAGATTGTATTATGTGAAAAATCATGTTTCAATTTGAAACATACTGTGACATACAGTAGTAATTACACTGTTGTTAATGTTGCAAATAAACCATTCACATTTTCAAAATACTCCCAATATGTAATTACAAATGTAGTTAGAAAGACATGAGAAAATACACTTTGAACAGTGACAACCAAATATGTACAGCAAATATGTGTCCAGCTTTTAATTAACAATAACATATTGAAATATAATATCTATATGTCGTATCTATTTATGGCATATATATATATATATATATATATATATATATTATATATATCTATATATATATATATATATATATATATATATATATATATATATATATATATATATATATATATATATATAAATATCTATATTATAAATAGATAATTAGGTTGAAATACATATGTAAAGTAATTAAATCAAGTTTCACAAGCAATATATCGTGTTAAAGGTTGGGATTTAAACTTCTTGACTTTAGGATGCAGCACAAATTTCAAACCCTAAATTTGAAGAATAAATAAAAAATCAAATAAATATGCATTTATAAAAATACAATCTCAATTACGCATATGGAGGCAGTTTGCAGCCATCTGCTATCACACAGAGCATTACAGTTATGTGCTGCTTCTCATTTCCAGTCGTGATTACTCACACCTGTCTTTCTCCCAGTTTGTGAACTGTGATGTTGCTTGGGGGTTGTATCTGTCCAAGCTGATACTGTTTGTTAGAAACACTGAAATTGTAAAAACTTCTTTATGAGTTCCTCAGGGAACTAATGATGCTTCTCTGAAAATGGCTGTATGTATGTCAAGCATAATTCGAGATCGGGCAGTAACATTTTGGTTGCAGTTTTCTCGTCAGTCAGTCACGTTGCTGCTTGTGTATTCGGCCAGTGACGTCTTTTGTTGATGATTTTAATACACTCATCACTATTACTCAAATTTAAGGCACAGGCTATTTTTGAGAAGCAAAAAATTATTCAAAAAGTGCACTTAAATTAGAAGGAATACGGTACCTGCAATCTAAAAGCATTATTAAATGCTTACTACTGTTACTAGCCAGCTTTGAAATCCACATTTGAAAAACCTTTATCTCATGCTTATTTTATCTTTCAAATAACAGAAAAGGTGACTTCTAAATACAATTCGGCAAAAATCATGTCAATTAAAACCAGCAATTATCTCTCCCTAGTCATTTTTAATTAGACAAGGCTGACTGGGCTAATTTGTTAAAAGCCACAGTATAAACCTTGAAACTTTTCATGTAAATGCAATGTGACATTTTGCAACCCAAACAACTTGCATATTCATAGAATGCTAATGTATTTTGTTTCAAGAGTGATTTTGTTCTCTGAAAGCTCTGCAGCATGTCATGTTTTTCAAATAAATTTGCAATTTGTGCACAGGATTTTGTATACTAATCAGTGACACAGTATACAAGTAAGTTATTTATTTCTGCCGCTTCTTAGTTGCCAAACAACAAACATTAGTTGTATGTTCTTTTAAGTATTACAGTTATATGTTATTCATGAAAATAGCTGTTTAAGTTAATACCAACACTCTCCTCCTAACCTACTGGCCTCTGGAATCATCCATTTCTGAAATCAATAATCTGACTTGAATACAAAAATGGGAAAATGGATCCAAACTATAGAGCAAACTAAATAGACCAGAATGAGTGTGAATCAAACGAAAAAAAAGGCCCTTACATTTGTAGATCTTACTTCTAAAAAAAGATGTTGCATATAAAATTATGGATTTTATCTTTCATTTGCTTCTGATTCACTGCAAACTGTGATGTAATAAAGCAGACAAAAGCTGTCTATTACTTTTGGATCGCCTGACTGAACGGGTCGGCCAATTGCAGCACTTCACTATGGCACAGTCATTGTGGTGTCTGTCCAGACTGTTGGCATGTATGGTACCTAACAGCATGTTAGAATCCTTCTATGGGCAGTATTGAGCGGCTATATTCTTCTGTCGAGTATTTAGAGCCTTTCTCTATTCTTGATTTTTAAATTCAGACTTGTTCCAAAAAAGCAACAGAATATGCATACCTATAAAGAGCAGGCAACACTATGTTATAACATGCATTTTGATGGTTCACAAAAAGCATTACCTTTCACAAGATCCCTTATAGTGTGGTTGCTGAAAGGCAGCTAAAATATGTATTCAAGGCGACTAGTGTTATAATATGAAACAAGGCGACTAATGTTATATTTTGTGACTTCAACAGTGTCTGTTCGACCACCTGGGAGCAGCATCATCCCCACGACATTGTAATGCAGCCAAGGAAGGAAATGAAGCATGACGTTCCCTGTAGTAAAGATGAGTCAATCAGGACCTGCAGAGTAAGCTGTGCCATTAAGTCTGCTTGTCCTACATTGTACCAGCCAGACATGTGGGAGTTTAAACAGACAGACCTGAGTAGCATCTAATGTTAGGTGTCTTAAAATACGGTATGAATAAGCATTTAGGAGGCTGTGAAATAATGCAGTAAAAAAAGGTCACAACACCGCTGTTTATCAAATAGAAACTGCTTGTTAATCCTATTTTAAATCTTGAATATAGTCCAACAAGCCCAAGACTGCTATTAAGATATTCCACTTTGTCCCTGTAAGTCACTCTTGTTTTTGAACTGGCATAACAGACCAGGAAAGTACTACACACAATTTGATTTAGCACATTCAACAAAGAGGTTAAATCGTAAATTTACTGTTTAAAAAAAACAAAAACCAAAATCTTCAGTTCCCTTCAACATCTGATACTGTTATTCAGTCATGTCGGGAAATACTGTTCAAAGGCTAAATTAAAGAAAGTGCAGGCAGACACAGGAGTAAGTGAAAGATGAATTATGGCAGCTTCAACTAATAAGATGAGCCTAAGATTTATAAAGGGTAGCATGCATCATTCATGTCAGAGCGAACTCAGTGGGGGTGGCATTGAAACAGGGTCTGGAAAAGAACACCTTGCAGTCTGCAGTTTTATATAACAGGTGCAACAGAACATGGAAATAGATAGAGGACACATTTTAACAGCAATCTAAAGTGTTACTGAGATGGAGATTATTTTAGAGTTATGTATACACAAACAAGGAATATATATATATATATATATATATATATATATATATATATATATATATATATATATATATAATATTGATATTGATGAAAATAATATACAGGTAATATATGTACGAATCCATTATGCATCTGAGGGCAGAATATTTTTTGTCCTATCAGTTATATTTTTTAGGATTTCAGTACTTTACAATGTGCTCTAACAAGTCTGTATTGAGATTGAAAAGCTTGAAGGCAAAATTTTAAAAAAGTCCATCTACTAGAAAAGGTTTTTATTGCTGCTAAACCTTGTGCTGTAAATGCCCACAGCATTTTTTAAGTGGAAATCACAATATGGTTTGCCTGCCTGGAAATGACTTGGTTTGTATGGTTTGCCTGCCTGGAAATGACTTCTTTGACACCTAAATTGTATTTTGTGTATTTGTTAATCATCTCAAGCAATAGCTTTTTTTATAATAGTTTTTTTTTTTTTTTTTTTTTTTTTAAGTTCAACTTCAATAGACTGTTACTGGTGGATTGGGTTTTAGCACTACTGCTGCTCACAGTTCAAGGCAGACAGAGGATTACCCGCGATGCATTAGTCACACATCTATAAGCCATACATCATGTATAGCTTTGTGTCAGCGACTCTGCTCTGTGAATTTGCCCTGTATTATTGCTAAATTCAATTACATTAGTGTGGTAACTGCAGGCAGGCAAACCATATTGTGGTTTCCACTTAAAAAATGCTGTGGGCATTTACAGCACATGGTTTAGCAGCAATGCAAACCTTTTCTAGTATATGGACTTTTTTTAAAATTTTGCCTTCAAGCTTTTCAATCTCAATACAGACTTGTTAGAGCACGTTGTAAAGGAGGTGTGTGAGATGTTTCACTGTAAATCAACCAACCAATACTGAAATCCTAAAAAATATAACTGATAGGACAAAAAGTATTCTGCCCTCAGATGCGTAATGGATTTGTACATATATCCTTCCCTATAAAATGAAACTTAAAAAATATTCAAAATGTACATGTAAAAAATGTGTATCTATGCAGATTGTCCTTTATATAAGTGATTTCAATGTAGACACAGCCACACAGGGCACAAAAAGGATAAATGCATAGAATAGCACAAAAAAATGAAGTACCAGTAAGCCATCGCTGTCTTTGGATCTATTACTATATTTTATTAAAGGAGCTAAGGCGCCATCTCACTCTTACAGAAAAGTGTTCTTTCACTATATTCTTCAATAGGGCAACTCAAAACAACTTCTGCTTTTCTTAAAGTGAGTAAGAAAAGTGTTTTACTTCATTTACCAAGCAAAACTCCCTAAGTCAGGGCTTCTCCAAGACCCTTGGGCTTCCTGACCAAGTTTCTTTTTCAGCTCCAGTTTATAATGCTCTGAATCAATAACTGTTTTTATACCTTTTCCCTCCAGAATTGTCTGTTTCCAGTACCCTCAGTGTATCAACCTGTGCATTTGAAACCGCAGCAACTAATGCTAACCATCATGGCTTAAACAAGATTTCAGTAGTTCAGTACAACCCCCACGACACCAAAGATTATGGAATACAGTACAAGATTAAACATTTGGCCTCAAACCCATGTTTGAAGGTCCATTGTAATTGAAAAAAAAAGGTGTTTTATATATATATATATATATATATATATATATATATATATATATATATATATATATATATATATATATATTTATGTGCTAACTGACTTGACCAAACTGAATGTTGGTTTAATATATGTGCACACACAACATACATGTGTGAGTGTGTGTGTGTGTATGTGTGTGTGTGTGTGTGTGTGTAGTGGGGGGGGGGGGGGGGGGCAATCTTGTCTACCTACTGAAATAAAAATGTGCTGTAAATGAAACTTAAAATGTTCATCTTGTTCATTCTTTCTGACACTTACAGATAAAGGGTTTAATTGATGTAAACAAGGGTTGTTACTCTCATATCAAATTCCCTGTCAGGTTCCATGAATTTGCATGTTCTATCGTGAGTGATTTGAGTGTCAGGGAGATTGCAAGGTAACATTCATCAGTCTCTAATGGATATTTCTACACTTTATTTTATAGCTATGGCAGATTCTTCATCTATTTTTAGTGGGAAGACAAAATCTCTGTTGGAGACTGAAGCCTTGAAGACCCCCCTCAGCTCCTGTGCTTTAGCGAGTCGATTGAAGTGCTTCATAGATGTATGGTTACGAAAATGCTGATCTATGGTAATGGCATTTTGATAGTCCCTGTTTCTCCTTCTATCATATCCTTGCATTACCAGGATCTAATTCATGTTTTAATGACCCTGAGATAGTTCATTATGCAGTGTATATGCAATGACAGTGCTCCTGAGATGCAATATTCCCAGCCCCTCTTTCACCAAAACTTGTTATTAAAAAGGCTGATAGATCCTTTTGCCTGTTACTCTTTTCTGGAAATGTAGTTCTGAGAGGTCTATGCAAGTACATGGGAAGCCATTTTGAGGCTGGGAATGCAATTTAAAAGTTTAGAAAAGTGGTCAAAATGTAAAAATAAATTAATTAATTAAACAACACCCACACCTTACGCAAACAGTTGAAGCAACACATGGGAACATGTAACACAATAAAATAAAAAAGGCTCCTTGTATACCCTTTAATGCATTCCCTTATGTTATTTATCTGTGTGGCTTTATAGTGAAGTTTTAACATGTTCACTGAGTTTAAGAATTTAATGTTAAAATATAAGTAATGTAATTCATTTGCAGAGTCAGTATGATACCTCGAAAAAAAACAAAAATGTGCTGAGCCCATAAAGAACCTTGTAGAGTACATGAGTGGTTGTAGAGTAGTTCAAAGTAACACTGCAGTTAAAATGGAAAGTCTTTTTAATGCCTACCCTATTACCATTAACAGCTATACAGTATTTACCAAGATTACTCATGACTTCGAGGTCATGCTGCATTGTACCCCTCTGTAAGTCACTTTGGATAAAAGAGTCTGCTAAAGGACTAATTAATATATACAACACTCTAAAATGTGGCTGATCTGCACCCCCACACTGGAAGGCTGTATTATGACTTTGCAGGCTGTCTTCTAATCTCCCTGTTAAATGAAGAGGTAGGGAGGCGGTGGAGAGCAGTGCTGCCAGTTGGATGGCTTTTCATTCCGTTTCACAGGAGAGAATGATGGTAGGCAGATTGTCTGTTTTAGATGGTTTTAGCAAAACCAGGGATAGGCCTATATATATATATATATATATATATATATATATATATATATATATATATATATATATATATATAATCTCTGCCTGCTAACATGATTGACACAACACATGGAATCAGATGCACACAGACACAGGCCCCTCCCCCACTTAAATGGACGGGGACTCATTTGTATGTTAGCTTCAGATTAAGCCGGCAAATTAAATATTAATTTTGCATAAAACAGATTGATTTTTCCAAATTTATTTTTTCAGATTTAATTGCAAACGACAACGATTGAACTAACTTGGAAATGTTAAAAGATCTTGCGTTTCGGATGTATAAATAAAGATTTAAGTTACGTGTATTTTTTCACAGATTTATTTGCTAGATTCACAGATTTAGATTTAGCATAAAAAATGTAAAGTCTGAAGCTTTTTTTTTTCCAGATTGAATTGGCATATTGATTTTAAACGTTGAATTTGTGATATGCATTATCAAAATATATAAATTTGATCTGAAAGTAGACATTTTAAAATGTTTAACTATGTTTTTGATAATGTATTAAGATAAATCTAAAAAAGGAAGGAAAACTTATGTGATTTAAGTTAAATCTGGAAAAAAAATACCTGATAAAAATGATAAACTCTCTACTGCCTGATCCTGTAATTTCATTCCATATTGGTTCTTTCAATCCAAAACAAAACATCTATTCTCTAACATGAGCACATCTGAGGAATGCTGTTGATTGGTCTGGAGCCAAATCTTTTGAAATTTGTAATTGTACAACATGGGTCCAAAATCAACTGAGCAAAACATTTCTCAATATATACTCAGGAATGTTCGCCAGAAGAAATCAAAGTCTTGCAGTGTATCCAGATGACGCTCCTTCCTGCAACAATGCTGTTTTTTCTGTTCCCACAATAGGACACCCTATTGTCGCTGGAGAGAACATAATCTGAATGCATTGCAATGTGTAGAAGTATTGAACATTCCTGAGTAAAAGTTGAATAAACGTCCCCAGTTTATTTACCTGTCTGTGCCTGCCTTCTGACAAACAAGGGTTTTGATCAAAGACCTTTAAATGTAACTCCCAAGGTTATATTATGCCTGCACAATATATAATCACATTCACTGTGGTATAGTTTGCTATTGCCGTGCATTTCTTAACGCCAATATTAAACCTTGACAGAAGTTTTATGGATTCAGCTCCATCACATTGATACATTTTAATTACCTGTATTTTAACGTATATCAGTCCATGACTAATATATTGTAGATACCCCAGGAACCAACACAGCATGCATATTTAGCTTTTTCTTATTATTCCTCAAAATGTGATGCTTTTAGTAGCAATAACCCATAACTTATCCCCCAGTATAGGGTGTCTATATAAAAATACATAAAAAGTATCCCTCAAATGTACAGCCTGCACAGAACTAGCTGTGTATAAGACACACAATTATTTCACCAAAGTGTGTTTTGCACATTGTAATTTGACACATCCCCCTGCTTGTACTATGCAATACCATGGTGTTTACTATGCAATACCATACCACTTGTTTGTTTTTACCAGTTTATTATGCTTTACCATGCTTTCAATTGAATAGTCTACAATGCGCTATTGAAAAGTATTGAATATTATTGACATCTGTAACTTTACACAAGATGGAATAGACTTGTTTAAACTCTAACCCTAACCTGGCAAGGCAACCCCATTTCTCTTTGGTCTTTTGTTAATTAGATTTTTCAAAATCTTGTATATATGATGCCCAGTGAAGTGTACAGTTATTAATTATTAAGTGTCTTCTAAACAAGCTCATGTTCTATAGCTGTGTATTTTACATGGTTGTAACATATGGGTGTGTGGATGGGTGAGTGTGGGGGGACTAGATCAAACTGACTCCGGAGTTTCATTTGGATTCATGTTATAGGTGTTAGAATGGTTTAGATCAGGGAAAAAATCACTAAAGATTAATTATTCTTATATTGGTTTTAGGAAACAACTCCTAACAGAGATCCCCAAAGAAAAAGCAGATGACAGCTTGTAGATTCACATTGCGTAAGTCAAACACAAAAGTGTTGACATAAGGGAGAGAGGGGTCAATACTGTCAATCAGAATCCAGCAACAAGACAGCCCTGCCAATTTAATAGCTAAATACAATATTGGTTCAGAAACGCAGGCTCAAGTACGGAATACAGAAGTAAGGAGCAGGGGGTCAAGGCAGCTCTAGAAATCAAAACCTAAAGAGTGAGAATGGTTCTTAGAATCACAAACGGGGATGTGTGAAGTCTGCAAGTGTCTGCCAACACAGCTTACTGCTTAAGAAAAGTACAGACTAATAGGAACATGCACAGTAAGTGTGATTGTGTGAAATTGACAGCAGTGAAGTTACAGTGGAAGGGTGTAGAAGATGGTAAAATGTGAGCAAGGCATGCATTGACTTATAAGATGTGTCACAAAGATTTTTTGTTCACTTTCCCCATTGTACTGTGTATATATTCACTTCTGTCTTACCTGCAAACTGTGCTTGTTTCAAGCACCCAGTAAGTAATGAGGCAGTTTTGCTCCCCCAACCTTTTACTCCTGGACCTATTTTCAGATGCTTACATTCAGAGCCCAGGACCGGTCAATATTTTTCACCTTCACAATTCGTTCAACCTCATTAGCTTTTTTCACACGTAACTCTTTTTCATTGAAAAAAAAGCTTTCCAAATAGAAAGAATTAGAATCACACCAACACTTAATTAATTGCTCCAAGAATTACTCTGACAATGCTTCAAAATGTCACTCATCTTTTCATCGTTTCTTTAAATCTCAATAGATTCCATTAACAGTGCCTGAATGTTAACTGTATTAAAAACAATGCATGAATAGTAAAAGGATAATGGATTTATGAGTACTTTGTAAACAACGTTTCAATGAATTCGTATTCTGGTACTTTTAATTGTAGTATTTTGAGAAGGCTATATAAAGTGTGTAGCATACTATTTTTTATTTTTATTAATTATTTCAACAACAACAAAACAACTACTGGGATTTAACTGAGTTTGATATTTCTGCTGTAATGTGTTTATGTTCTGTCATGCACCACTTCCTGCCTTTCCCCAGTCTGCCTGGATCTGTTAGAGTTTCAGAGTCTGCACTGGACACACGTACTGATGGGATAATGAATACAGCAGCCTGCCTACAGGTAGTGGTTAATACACACCTCGCTGCCTGACTGATGATCACAACGTGTCTGTACAGTAGAATACGTTTTTGTTAACAGAGGCAAAGATCAGTACACTTAATTAGCAATTATGGATTTCCAATAAATGCAAATGTATCATTACTTTATTGAAATTCTGTGGGTCAGCTGGATCACTGTATTCCTTCATATGACATGCAATGGGAATGAGAGATTCGCTTCAAGCTTGTCTCAAGTCCAGAGACACCTTGTATCCAATCCTCTGCCTGAGAGCTGTAAAGGTGCTTTTGTTTTCTGCTGTTCACTGAGAGTTAAGTAACTAACCAGTACTCAATTCACTTGAGACCTAGCCTAACAAGTGAATGAATCCACTGTGGCACTTTCTGCAGGTCCCTCTTTTCTAGCCTGGCATTATACTGACAAAAAGAGAGCAACACAAAAGAAAGCATGATGTGGAAAGGTTCCTATGGCAATTTTTTTCTTAGTTTTTTTTTTTTTTTTTTTTTTTTTTGAGAGAGAGAGAGAGAGAGAGAGAGAGAGAGAGAGAGAGAGAGAGAGAGAGAGAGAGAGAGAGAGAGAGAGAGAGAGAGGAATGTTATAAAACCATTTCCGCAGCCAGTCAAGTGATAATTATTTCTGAAATATTCCTGTGAAAAAAAAAATTGAGCAGTGTTACCGTGTGCCAGTGTGAATTGCTGTCAATTATCTTTAAGTCTTGTCAAGTCAATTATGCACTGCACAAGAAACGAAAGAAGAGAAAGTAGGATAAAAATTAAACAATCCTTAATCTGGGTGTATCAGGCAGACAAAAATGAAGAAGGAGAATGACTTGAACACCTTGCCTACAATTATACATATATATATATATATATATATATATATATATATATATATATATATATATATATATATATATATATGTATTTACATATATAAATACATACAGAAAAGACTGCGTAACGTCGTACTCCCGATGAGCTTATTTGGTTCCTCGAATCGGAAGCTCTCTATTTAGATCAGACTCGTCGCAACATTGGTCTGACTTAACTTGTCACGGGATTAGAAAGGAGTTAAAGTAGTCCTCCAAATTAAATAGATCAATTCTCTAGAGCGGACCAAACTGAATTTATCTGGTACAAAGACAATAGTACACAGTTTACCCTTGGTGAATGTAAGCCATTTTTATACAATGTTAAAGGTTTCTCCAATTTAAGTTGCTAGTTCGACTGCAGTCATAAGTTTTATTAGTTTAAAATGGCAATTTATTTTGTTCCCTCTCCTCTGCCAAAGCCCTGCCCTATCTCCAGTGGATTAAGGCACCTCTGAACACAGTCCCTGTGAAGGCACACATGCTCAAATGATAGCTCAGAATCTCTATGTTTCCTGGATTTTGTAGCAGACACATTTTAACGAAGCCTTGACTAGAAGTTATTTAAATAATTACCTGTATTATGATTGTGTGTATAGTTATTTGACTTGTTACAATTTGCTTGTTTATTCATTTCTTAGTCGTAACTATATACACCTGTTCACATCTGCTATGTACACATAGCTTTAATATCTTTGCATGACATTTTTGTCTGCATTAAACTGTGGTGAGACCACTTATCTAGATCTTTTTTTTTTTTTTTAATATTTAGAATCTCCAATTTTTTTACCCCCAATTTTCTCCCAGTTTGGAATGCCCAATTCTTATTATTCTCTCCTTCATTGCAGCGATTCCCCACACAACTCAGGGACTTGAGGCTCAGTGGGCATCCTCCAATTCCATGAGCCAGTTGGCGTCTTTTTACACCCAGGAACTGGAGAGCAGATGACTAAGGGCTGCCGGCCTCTGGAGGACAAAGACCAGCCTATCAAATCTCTGCCCCCATGCTCACTCGGTGCCTGGCCTGCAGGGGTCGCTGCAGAGCGGTAAAGAGAAACAGTCTAAGCATCCCCAATCCCGGGGTGCCAAGGCCAATGTGATTTTTAAAGGTGTCATGTACCTATTTAGCTACCATCATAATTAGAAAAGACACAGTCACACAGTATTTTCCATTTAGGTGTGCATGAAGCCGAAACCCAGTCTCTGTGTTATAGTGCAAAAGACACAGCTTTCACTTTAAATGTTTAAATGATTGCTGTTTAAGTCCTGTTGTATATCTTATAGTAGAGAGTTGACATTTTTGTTTCCCCCCCAACAATAAATGTTACTATCAAGATTGCAATAATGTGCCAAGAGTAGTCTGGACTATGGAGCCCCATACATTTGAGACTTTATTTGGGTGAATTGGCCAGTTTTTCTCACAGTGCAACCAGATATTTTAAAACTATGGTTTATGTATGTCTTTGGAAATACGGCATTGCCAGTGATGATGCTCAAATGGAGTTTCCAGTTCATACAACACAGTGTACGAAAATGTTGGTAGAATCTACAATATCTGAACTAATATTCTCTGTTCAATTATAAGCTAAATGGTTAGGGTGGATATGTGTCAGGTGGATACATGAGGGGTTACTGCAGTTGGCATTTATGGGTATAAAACATTGGTATTTGTGTGACAAAATCCAGGTGATATCAGATATCTTGTAGTCTACACATCTCAGAAAATTAAGCATACAACACATTTTGGAGGTTTATTACCTGTAAGATTTTCACCATAGAGCTCCACTACAGGCAGATTTAAGAAACAAATTGTTTTAGTTGATCAGATGACTGAGGTCATGTCTTTGATAGGTTCAATCTATATATTACATGATATTTGTAATTGAATGCTGGCAGTTTGTAATACTTAATCTCCATCTGTTTATTATAATAGTTTATTTAAAAATGAATCCCCTGTTTACTTACTGTATCCCTTTATTGTCCTGAAAATCAGAAGAATGTGGGGGTGGGGGCTTATACCATTAACTATTCATAGATTTCAAATGGATGTGAGATGTGAATTCTTGCAAGACACCTGGTTGCATGACACTAATACAAATTTGTTTCATCTTCCCATAAATTCTGGCAATGATGCCCTTGATAATATTTCAATTAAAATTTCTCTAGCAATCATTTTATTGAATTGTGTTTGACTGGAACTGTGTCGACATGATTTGTGTTATTGGACAGCAGGGACCTGATCAATTGTATTGTCAACCATTATGTGAATAATAATGTGGACCTCACTGTCAGATACACAGATATGCAGTCTGCTTGAGGACAGTAGATAACCAGGCCTGGGTTCCAGTTGTTCTGTACAGTGTCCTGTAATAAAAGTACCCATCATGAGACCCTCCATGGCTGAACAAGGAAAGAACGCTTGTGGCCTCTATTTGTGTGTGGGGGGTATTAGGTTAGAGCTACAGTAAAATAATTTGTGAAGTGTATAATTTTGTATTTCATGATATTCTGAAAGCAGTAATGATAGTTTAGCACTATGGCAGTACAGAGACCATGTGTGTTATGTAATGCCACAAAGCCCCCAGTTCTGAAGCTATCAGTGAATGATTGATAACTGCAATTATTTTACAAGGATGGTGTTCAGTATGTTTCTGACAGACAATGAGAACAGAAATAACAGGCCTCGTTCAATATCACAGCCTGCTAAGTATATCTTCTAATTATATATCATCTTTGAATCTCATATTGCCTATCATTTTCTGGTCATTAAGCCTTTTGGAATTTAAAAGGCTTTCATTTTCACAACGTGAAGCTGCTCCACATCTGGCTTATGATGAGAAAAAAACAAGTTATTAGGCAAAGCAACTGTCAATGATTCATAACAGGGCAGGCTGACAACAACAAGTAAACACATTGCTGTGTGGGACTATTGAAATCTTCCTCTTATAGTAAACTACAGCTAACACCATAATTCCATAAACACTAGCCATTTTGGACTTCCATTAGCTACACAGGACTCACATGTGCAGTTAAAGGGACAACATGTTATAGCACAAATGTATTTGTTTATATGCACTTTTAAATCTGTTACCGGTACTGTAGTAATGTTTAATATATTAGAACACAATGTGTATTATTATACATTTTTATTCATTTATAGTTTGGTTAATATATAATAACTAAATTAATTAATAACGTCATCGCAACATTTAGAATAGCAGTGGCAACATTTCCCAGTTACTGTAGTTTTTCTGCAATATAGACATCTCAGCACTACCTTGAATCCAGGTATACAAAAAAGTCCTTGATTGATAGTTCAATTACACAGATATAACTACATGTGTGCACTAAGCTCAGAGTACAATGATTAGGCAGCAATGCAAGAGGATATTACATTGGAGTGATCACATTATGGCCTTAATCATAGCATGCGATTTTGCCAGTAAAACAGCTACAGTACAAACTTGTAAACACCATTGCAGTGGGGTCTTTCTAGAAGGAAATCAAAGAGAAGCTGGAGGTGTTTATCTCAGTGGTACAGCTGTAGGTCTGGCAATGGTGCATCTCTTCAATCAGGATTGATGGCAAATTATACTGTACATTCACTTTCATAGGCAGTTGTTGTTTATAGCTGTCTGCAGTAGAGGTTGGCACCGTTTATATAATGGTGCAGGTTCACCATGTGGGCCATCGTCAAATGATTGCAGGTGACAAAATAATTTTTTTAAAATGACACCTCTTTTCATGGTACTTATGTGTTTCATCTAGGCTACAGAGATGTGTCAAAGAGATCTGCAGTGGCTTTGCTACGTGACCGCTGGCTTTTCAATTAATATTCATGGTTTGGAAATGTAATTTGAATTCTAGTGTCATACAGCCCTTGTAAGCCATGCTTTCAGTTTGTGTTACACTTGCTTGGTTATTTCACCTGGAGAGTGAAATTGTCAACATTCCTCAGTGTTTTTTGTTTTTTTTTCTCCTGTAAATAACCAATCAGCTGCTTCCCTTATTAACTGACATGCTTTCAGCAAATAGCATGCTTTGACCCAGAAGACATGTGGTACAATGACCCAGGAAGTGCAAGTGTAAACAGATAACCAGAGAATGAGGCATAGAAATTGAGTTTCCTGCAACCTAAAGTAGTACCAGATAGTTTACAATGAAACTACACACGGGCTACAATGTGATTCTTTCAAAACTGCATGTTTGAGCCCTATTTAGCTAAGGGACATGCAAAATGGATAAGAAATGAAATTGAAATGAAATTGAAATGGTGGAAATGACAAATGACTACTTCCTAAAACAATTTGTCAAGGCACCAACTAGAGGGAAGGCATGCCTTGATTTAGTCTTTTCAAATAACGAAGACAGAATAACTAAAACAGAGGTCAGAGAACCACTAGCAAACTCAGACCACAACATGGTCTCATTTGAAGTGCTTTTTAAAACCCCAAAATTAATGACTAAAGCTAAGGTTTACAATTTTAGAAAAGCAAATTATGAAAGTATGAAACAGAGACTAACAGAAGTAGATTGGAGTACAATAGATAAAACATCCACAGAAAAAGGATGGCTGTTCTTCAAAAATGTAGTACTAGAGGCGAAAAACAATTACATCCCTAAATTAGACAAATCTAAATGTAAAACTAAATTGCCAAAATGGTTTAATAGATCAATTAAAAAACATATTCAATGAAAAAAGGCACTTTACAGAGCGTTAAAAAGGGACCAAAAGGAAAGTACACAGAAAGAGTACACGGAACTGCAAACGCAAGTTAAAAAGGAAGTTAGAAAGGCCAAGAGAGAAATAGAAATGAACATTGCTAAGGGGGCTAAAACCAATTCCAAAATGTTTTTCCAATATTACAACAGCAAGAGAACATTCAAAGAGGAGGTTAAATGTCTAAGAGATACAAATGGCAAAATCGTAAATGAAGAAAAAAATAGCAAATATATTAAATGATTACTTTTCACAAGTTTTTACAAAGGAGGATACGGACAACATGCCCCACATGTCATCCAGTTCCTATCCAGTTTTAAATAACTTTAGCATAACCGAGGCAGAAGTGTTAAAGAGACTAGGAGCTCTTAAAATAAACAAATCCCCTGGGCCGGATGAGATCCTCCCAATAGTACTCAAAGAAATGAAAGAAGTTATTTACAAACCACTAACCAAGATCATGCAACAGTCTCTTGACACAGGGGTGGTACCGACAGACTGGAAAATTGCAAATGTAATACCGATCCACAAAAAGGGAAACAAAACTGAACCAGGTAACTACAGACCAGTAAGCCTGACTTCTATTATATGCAAACTTATGGAAACTATAATAAGATCCAAAATGGAAAAGTACCTATGTGGTAACAGGGTGGTGGGAGACAGTCAACATGGTTTTAGGAAAGGGAGATCGTGTCTAACTAACTTGCTTGATTTTTTTGAGGATGCAACATCGATAATGGATAATTGCAAAGCATATGACATGGTTTATTTAGATTTCCAGAAAGCTTTTGACAAAGTCCCACACAAAAGATTAATTCTCAAATTGAACGCAGTAGGGATTCAAGGAAACACATGTACATGGATTAGGGAGTGGTTAACATGTAGAAAACAGAAAGTACTGATTAGAGGAGAAACCTCAGAATGGAGTGTGGTAACCAGTGGAGTACCACAGGGATCAGTATTAGGTCCTCTGCTATTCCTAATCTACATTAATGATTTAGATTCTGGTATAGTAAGCAAACTTGTTAAAAAATAGGAGGAGTGGCAAACACTGTTGCAGCAGCAAAGGTCATTCAAAATGATCTAGACAAGATTCAGAACTGGGCAGACACATGGCAAATGACATTTAATAGAGAAAAGTGTAAGGTACTGCACGCAGGAAATAAAAACGTGCATTATAAATATCATATGGGAGATACTGAAATTGGAGAAGGTATTTATGAAAACACCTAGGAGTTTTTGTTGACTCAGAAATATCTTCATCTAGACAATGTGGGGAAGCTATAAAAAAGGCTAACAAGATGCTCAGCTACATTGTGAAAAGTGTTGAATTTAAATCAAGGGAAGTAATGTTAAAACTGTACAATGCATTAGTAAGACCTCATCTTGAATATTGTGTTCAGTTCTGGTCACCTTGCTTAAAAAAGATATTGCTGCTCTAGAAAGAGTGCAAAGAAAAGCGACCAGAATTATTCCGGGTTTAAAAGGCATGTCATATGCAGACAGACTAATAGAATTGAATCTGTTCAGTCTTGAACAAAGAAGACTAAGCGGCGACCTAATTCAAGCATTCAAAATTCTAAAAGGTATTGACAGTGTCGACCCAAGGGACTTTTTCGACCTGAAAAAAGAAACAAGGACTAGGGGTCACAAATGGAGATTAGACAAAGGGGCATTCAGAACAGAAAATAGGAAGCACTTTTTTACACAGAGAATCGTGAGGGTCTGAAATCAACTCCCCAGTAATGTTGTTGAAGCTGACACCCTGGGATCCTTCAAGAAGCTGCTTGACAAGATTCTGGGATCAATAAGCTACTAACAACCAAACGAGCAAGATGGGCCGAATGGCCTCCTCTCGTTTGTAAACTTTCTTATGTTCTTATGTTCTTATGTATCCGACTGTGGTGGGACAAGAGTAAGGGTGGATATGTAAAAAGGTGGATAAATGAATCCTGTTTTAAATACCATTACACACAGCTGTAACAGTTACTATATTCACACAATTCTTGTTTTGATTCCAGTGTTGCCTTTCAGCTATGCACCAATTAGAAACAGATATCAGAGATGAGGGGATCTTTAATAAACTCCAGTGCATAATATCTTTCTCCTACCTGTCTCCTACCCATCTCCGAAATAAAAAAAAATTTCAGAGTCAGCACTTCCTTGCTTTCAGCACAAATCCTTTTACAGGAATGTTTCGGTTCTAATTTTGCATAATTAGTGTAATTTCCTGTAGCAGTCCTAAAAGCATAAATTACAATTGTGTATATTATATGCAAATGGTTGAGTTTACCTATGTTTTCATGTTGAAACACAGTAGTATCAGTATGCTTTTGATAAATATTATAAATTACCCTTTGTAAATCATTACGTGATTTCAGCTTCATGTTCCCCATGTAAAAATAAATTGCTGTGATTGTTGCTTGAACAGTAGGTTCGTTCTTTCATAATTCTAGAGACTTCCTTTTTGCATATTATGACTTTTAAGCCGAAGACTTTTTTTTTTTTTCCAGCAAATTAAAACCTTATCTCTTTTAAGCCATTATTGCCATGATATTAAGAGTGTACATTTGCACAATCATTTTGTGGAACTGCCTGTTGTACTATTCCATCAAGATTGCCCGCTTGTGTATAGCTCTGTCCAACCTTTTGCATCACCCAATAGAATGAACTAGTCAGATCATCATGGTAGGTATTCTTGCATGGGGTTGGAAGTTTAATGTTCCTATCATGCACACCCACATGCTCTCAGTTCAGTCTGGGAAGAGAATCAAACATTTCTGTGAACTATTGTATTCCACCAAGCTATTGAAAACTTTATCTTCAAAAGGGATCGGATCAGACTGATGGCCAACACATTGAAATCACTAGAATTTAAACCTAAAACCCAGAGGTAAATATGTAATCCCCCACCACCTCAGGTTAACTACAAATTGACTATGAACTGATACTATGATATATCTATATATATATATATATATATATATATATATATATATATATATATATATATATATATATAACACACACACACACACAACAATGGCTTGCATTAATATTTGGTAGAGCAACCTTTCGCTGCAATAACAGCTTTAAGTCTTTTGGGGTAAGTATGTACCAGCTTTCAGATTTTGGTCCATTTTTCTTGGAAGATTTGCTCCAGGTTGTTCAGGTTGGTTGGACGACGCTTGTGGACCGCAATTTTCAAATAGTGCTACAGATTCTTAATGGAATTGAGATCAGGACTTTGACTGGACCACTGTAGGACATTCACCTTTTTGTCCTTGAGCCACTCCAATGTTGCTTTGGCCTTGTGCTTGGGATCATTGTCCTGCTGAAAGGTGAATTTCCTCCCAAGCTACAGTTTTTTAGCGGACAGAAGCAGATTCTCTTGCAGTATTTTCCTGTATTTTGCTCCATTCATTCTTCCTTCAATTGTAACAAGATGCCTAGTCCCTGCTGATGAGAAGCATCCCCACAGCATGATGTTGCCACCACCATACTTCACTGTAGGGATGGTGTGTCTTGAGGCATGGACAGTGTTAGGTTTGCGCCACACATAGTGCTTTGAGTTTTGGCCAAAAAGCTCTATCTTGGTCTCATCTGACCACAAAACCTTTTCCCACATCGCAGCTGGGTCACTCTCATGCTTTCTGGCAAACCGCAGACGTGCTTTCAGATGGTACTTTTTGAGTAACGGCTTCTTTCTTGCCACCCTCCCATACAGGCCAGTGTTATGCAGAGCTCTTGATATGGTTGACTGGTGCACCATTACTCCACGCCCAGCCACTGAACTCTGTAGCTCCTTCAAAGTGATTGTTGGCCTCTCTGTGGCTTCTCTCACAAGTCTCCTTCTTGTTTGAGTGCTGAGTTTTGAGGGACGACCTTTTTTTGTCAGTGCCTGGGTGGTGTGATGCAGCTTCCACTTCCTGATTATTGATCCAACTGTGCTCACTGGGATATCCAAACACTTGGATATTATTTTGTACCCTTTCGCTAATCTATGCATTTGTATTACTTTATCTCTAACTTCTGTAGAATGCTCTTTGGTTTTCATTTTCCTTCAGATTCACAGCCTTACCAATAATCCTTCAACAGTGGGGTTTTATTCAGAAAATATGACAGCAACTTTAATAGTTCACAGGTGGAGGCCAATGGTAAGGTAATTGTGTCCTCGTTAGGGCAATTTCTTTCATTGGTGCAAACTGGGAGCTTCCACAGCACAGGGGTTGAATACTTAGGCAAGCAAGATATTCCAGTTTTTTATTTTTCTTAAAAATATTTCCCAACATAAAATGTACCATTTGTAATTCAGTAATATGAGAGAATTGGTCAGGGGTCTGAATACTTTTGCAAGCCACTATATATATATATATATATATATATATATATATATATATATATATATATATATATATATATATATATATATATATATATATATATATATATGATGCTTCTCCAAACACAGGCTGTTATATGTAAGCCATCTAAGAAAGCTTTGTGGAAAACTAACTAACTAGTGTTTACTGAACAGTCAGGCTCATTGTGCAGCATCTGTGTGCTTGGATAGTGTGGTCACTAAGCAAGGTAAATGTTGACATCTCTACACTTTAATTTGAGGATGGTGAGAGGCATTCTGGAACAAAACTGCAGGCAGGCTTCCCTGTTGTTCTAGTCATTTGGTCCTCCTTCTCACCTGCCTCTGCTCTGCAGCTAGGCCCACTGCAGATGGCTGGTTGCCAGGCAACCTGCAGGCCTCACTGTTTCTCTGTAGTGTTGAAATATTACACTTACATGTTACAAGTCCACCAGTCATGTTGCTACAGCTTAAATAAATCCATATTTATTAGAAATCTATGAGTTTTAAAATAATGACTTATTATACTGTACAGGAAAGCCTTGATAAAAACAAAGCCTAATGAAACAGGAAAAGAGATATATACTGTATGGAAATATATATTCTTAGCTTCAGAAGAGCATGGTAAACTATAACTTTAACATGGTAAATAATACTAGAAAAAGCCATCTGTTTGTAATAATATTGTAATTACACATGTAGTCATGTTTATGCTGTTGTCACTATTATTACCACAAAAAGTACATCATCATTTTTAAATTAATAGCCGTAACACTTTACATTAAGATTTCTAATTACTGTGTGTTTACATTGTAGTTATGTAGTTTTAATGTACTTAATGTGTAAATTCTTTTGTACAAATATGACCTGGTACATGTGATTACTTAAATAAAAAGATTCATCTCGATTTTTAACCAGAACTATTCATTTATTTCCCAGATACAAAAAAAAAAAAGGCTATTGTTTCACATGTCCATTTCGAGTAATATCCTGTTAGTGGTATATAAAAAATGTCTTTTAAGTTCACTGCACAAAATATATTAATGTAACAGTTTCATTAACTGTTAAGGTTTCTGGCTCATTAAAGGAATTGTTAAATGATTTAACAGAGTCATCATGGCAGCTTTTATAATCAGCTTGTGCAGTGTCAAGGAATAACACCGATCCTCATGATGCTTAGCTGTCGTTCATACAAATTGCCTGCGTTTGTGACAAATGTCAGCCTCTGTTTGATTTACCACTTGTTAGGGTTTTGTTTTTTAATTGAATTAAAGGATTTTGAAATACCCCATGAAAGCCAAGGAAAGGAGCTTTACACCCAAGAAGAGGCACTTTTAATGAGACAAAGAGACGCCCAATCCCATTGCCAGCCTGGATCAGCTGCGTTTATAAGAATGCTCATTGGCTGGACTGCTTATCTTCTGTTTCTAGACTCACAGCATATTTAATAATCTATTTTTCAGTGGGAGAACATCAGAATGCAATGTCTTGAATTATATAGCAACTAAAAATCAAAATGCACTTTACTTGTGAATCAAAATAATGACAATTTCAAAGCCAGTCTGAAGGATTTTTCAGGAATCCTCATGGGAGGAAAAGGTCACTGTGCTTATCCCTGTGAATGATGAACCGAAAGCTATGCTTCCAGTTCCTTCAATCCATCAGCATTCAAATGAGTTAGGTTGGAAACGATGGGGTGCCATGTGTAAAAAAAAAAAAAAGTTAATATTTTAACATGTCTTTTTTTCCAGATTTAGCTTAAATCTTGTATTTCTTCCCAGATTTATAAATATTGTGAATACACACACACACACACACACACACACACACACACACACACACACACACATATTAAAATATGTACATTAAGATATAATTTATAAATCTAGTTACCATATTTAACATTTAGCCAGCAGTGTAGTGCTATATTATGAAGAGAGGTGTCGCTGTTATCTAACTTCTTTCTTCTATATGGGTCTAAAAATAAAAACTGTTCCAATTATTACATCTAAATTTAAAACGCTGACACCTCAGCACAGTTAATACAGGATCCCTTCACCTCGCTACATTATTCACACTTGTTGTTTCTGATCAGGCACGCCATATAACTTTGTTCATTATTTATCTCTCAAGGGCTTCTTACGATTATTGTATTCTTTGTTTATTTGTATGGGTTATACACATGCCAGTTAAATATTTAGCTAAAAGTTAAATCTTGTTAAGAGATTTAAGATTTAGTTAAATATTTAGTTAAATGTTAACTCTCGTTAACTAACAGACGTTAGTTCCACAAAATGTGGCAGAGAATACAACAGATTGTTTACTTTTAATTGCGCTGGAGGTAACTGAGGTTAACAATATGAATTTTAAACAGAAAACATAATTGTACACTCACCAAACATGTTTTCAAAACACCTTTGTACTGGCAAATATACATTAAAAAAAAATTAAATATGAAATAACTAAATGATTCTTTGGGAGGCAACAAAGCATTTTCAGGTGACATCAATAAATAATGAAATATTGAAGTAAATCTGTGAAATGCCCTTAATTACAGAACAAATCAAATTAACTTTTGTTATGTGAATTATCGAATTAAAAAATAACAATGTATGTGTGACAGAAATAATTCTGGTTAGAAATCTCCGACCTGTGAGGGCATAAAATAGCGAAAGGAAAAGTCCTAAAACGGGCTGGCATGACAATTAATTTCCAGGGTCGGGAAGTCGGTCAGCCTGGATGAAGGCAAGACTCCGTTGCAGGAACGTATTGACCTGGAGGGTAAACGAGGTAGCAGCTGCAAGTAATAAAAGCAGCTGCAATCGTTTGCCAAGGGGTCATGTGTGATAGCATGAAGGGGCTGGAGAATCAGTAATCTTTTCCTTCGCTTGGGTTTGCACTTTAACCTGGAAGGACTGAGAGAGCTGCAGTAGTGACTGCCGGAGAAATAAAAAGATAAAAGGAAAACAATATTTGTGAGTGTTGTGTTTATTTGTATTGTCTGTTAGTAAAATTGTCTGTGTTTATTGAACCACCAGACAGCTAAACCTTATCCGGAGCTGTTGCCTTGGACCAGCACAAGTCGGATCATCACTGCACAAATAGTCATGAAATAACATTGTTTATCACCTACCACGAGCACGACCGCATGCACCCAGGACTGGTGACCATGTGCCATATTATTGTGGGACAGATAAGGCCGTGATTATTGTTTAGGACTGTAACCCTGTTTTTTTTTTTTTTATCTCCATGCAATATACACCGTTCTATATTGCCGGTATTTATTAATTGCTCACCAGATCCGGATTATAATTAAAACCCTTTCCTACCAAATTACAATTGTTTGTGGTTACTCCTGTACCACATCACCTTTACGCCTGTTCACAATCACCAGCCACTTTGCCAGAGTGTGTGATTGTATTTGAAAATCTGCATAAACAAAGCCATGCTTGTTTACTTGTTGTGCTTTGTTTGTTGTTGTTTTTTTTTTTTTTTTCTGAGCTGTTAATACATAGTTATCAGTGTCACCGGTGTTCGTTATTAACTGTTCACCATGACAATAATGAACAATCCCTGTATTAATTTAAACCGCAGATCTCCACAAATATTACCCTGCAACTATTCATAGGATCTGTAACCTTCCCCTTTATTTTTTTGTTTTGTTTTGGAAGGCCCATTTGAAAGATTCTACTCTTTTTTTTTTTTCCTTGTGTTGCAGACAGTGTTAGTGTCCAAGTATTTTGTGCTTGCTTCTAGAAAAAAGATAGCTGCTCACAGAAGATTTCGGATTCTTCTTTCATCATGCTGTACATGGATGAGAGAGACAGGGAAATCAGAATTAGCATATTTTAACTCCAAAGGAAAGAAGGTATTGAGCTATCCAACAGACGATGTTTATACTGTAGACAATGTACACAAGGCCATACTTGGAGCTTAGTCCAAAGAATTATCAGGGGTACAAACTGAGGCCCTGTCCACACTGTGCCTTTAAAGCATATTAGTTGCCTTTAAACTGTCTTAAAAGTGCTAAGTATGATTAGCGTCCACACTAGACAAAGTTTAATACCATACTTGAGACCACCTCAGGGGTAGTTAAATCAGTAAGTATTTAAATCTGGACCATTTATGGAAAGAGTTGTTGATAAGAATGTGATAATGCCACTGATAATCGAAATACAGATGAAAGGTGCTGTTTGTGAAAGCTGATTTTTCAATAATCTGTTTAATATTGTTTTCTTGAGTTATAGGTTAGTAATAGAGGAAGTTGCAATTCATGCCATTATATAAGTCTCATTTCAAGAATAGCTCAGTGAGAATAAAAGTTAGAGCAGCGTGATGAATGAAAATATGGTTCATTGCAGAAATTATGTAAAATGTCAACACATTTTAAAATACCACAGACAAAACAGAAGCCTCATTTCGATGCTCAAGTTTGAGGTTTTGTAACATTAATGCTGTGTTTTCATTTTTCTGTCCACTGGAGTAAACAAGGAACATTGTGATTGTTTAGACGAGCAATTTTGTATTAAGCTGAACAATTTTTCAAGGCACAGTCTGTTTGCCTCCTAGCAAATGTACTCACTAACACATTTCAACTAGCATCCTTGGAAGATATCTCTCTTTATCAAGTCTGGAAGATACTTTGCTTTCTAGCCTTGGGTTCAAACTGCCATGTCTCACTTCTTGCAGGATAATTATTTATTCATTTGAAGGACTGTTTTTGATACAATGATGTGGACGCCCTCGAGTTGGTGTCAAAAGGGGACACAATCACAGAATGTGTATTTTTTTCCTTCCTCTCAATCCATTCTGTTGCATTTTCTTTCTTTTAGCAGTGACCACGCATATACTCCAGGTTTCATTTTACTATGCTTTCATTTACAAATTCTCTTTCCTACCATTAAACTCACTTGCACTTGTGTATCAATGTAAAGTAAAAAGGTATGCCTTGTTCCTGTGATTTCCACAGCAATGTAATACATTTAAACTAGATTGCAGCTTTACTGTAGTGTGTGCTTATGTGGGTGCATGTCATTTACATAGATTATCATATCAGATGTTCTATTATTTTTCAGAAACCCGACTAGTATACAGGAATATTGAGGCATAGCGAATCAGAATGATTCAGTCGGTAACTAAGAATGCCATGTGTGATTATATGTGTTCCTTTGTAATTCGGGGACTTTGTACAGCACACTTGTAATGGTGTACGATCATTAAAAAAGACATTCTAAAATGAATAATTATTTTACTGTATTCTTCCTACAGACACAGACATAACAAGAGAGAATCATTGACTCATATTGTTCTTGTGAGTTCACTGAGCAAATTTTCTACACCAAAATTGTTTCTTTGATGTGCCTAGGGCAGTGATACTCAATTCTGGCACCCGAGATCCATACCAGTCCAGGTTTTTACTCCAAGCCGGTTCTAAAATAGTTCATACTAATTTAGGACATGTTTGGAATAAAGACCAGGACTGGAATAGAGTCGAGTTTAATGTGCTAATTCACTAACTTCTTGTGTCTTTGAGATCTGGAAGCCTAGGTTCAATCTGGCTCTGATAACAAGGTAAATTAATTTGGTATCAGTCTCTCTTTAACGCTCACTTGCAGAGCTGTTAAGGGAAGCTCCTGGGGTGCCTATCAGCTTGTTTATGACTGTGCCCAGTCACCTGTCACTGTGGTAAATTCATGAATAAATTCATTAAAAGAAAAGTCCTGTGCCCCAGGGCTGGGCTGCATCATTATTCCCTGTGCCAGTCTCACCTGACGATGTTCTCAAGAATTATTCATTTGAATCGGGTGTAAGGCTGAGTTATTATCTGCGTAGCCTAATCCTGAAAAATGAGTTCTAATTTAAATTCACAGCCAAGCAGTGTTTGTTTTAACAAAGGCCTTATTTGATGTGAGTTCAATGCATGCAAAGTAGTTTTGTATTCTCACAGCGTTTTTCAAGTATGAGCTATGAGTATTAATCAAATTCATACTTTATTTATTTGAAATCACACTTAATGATTTATTTTTCTGTGCATTTTCACACAGCATTAATTTAATTATTGGAGTGACTTACTACACGATAATAACTACTAATAATAAATAAACTTATAAATATTGAAAAAAAATTGAACTTGTCAAGAATAATAATGTTGCTTACATGAAAAAGGCTTCAGTGGTTTATGAATTAGACACATGTATTTCTAAAAGTATCATTAATTTGATTTTCTTTGGTAACATAATTTTTCTGACTTGATTTGTATGTGTGTAAGTCTTGTGTATATTAATGTGTTCAGTTCAATGGCTGCTGGGAATTTTGCTTTTTTTATGGTCAATAAGCATTAAACAACTCACTTCAAAGCTTTTTAACCAGAGAATTGCAATCTTGAGCTGAGAGACCTCAGATCTTCAAAAAAAAAAAAAAAAATCTCTGTTGAATTTTTTTTTTTATTCCCATTACAAAAACAGCGATAAGATAATAATATATTTTGGTTGCCCATTCTGACAGCCATGTATTTGTCATGGACAGAGGTTGAATGCTGGACAATGATGACAACGTCCCAGATATCTCAGATTGAGTACCGTAGATCAATTACACACACAGAGAACTCTTGAAGAGTGACTCAAAAATAGTACAGTCCCACTGTATGGGCACCTTTGGAGGCGATTTCTCAGACGAACCACAAACACCTTCCAGCTTGAGCTTGAGGCTCATTGGCAGGGCAATGTGAAGGGGCTTACTGCTGCTAATCAAAAGAGAATTTCAGCCTCCCGAGCCATCAGTCAAGTACTAAAGTTTTACATTTTAGAAAAAAAACAAACAAACAAAAAAAAAAAACCCTGCAATATCTATCCACCTTGTTGTTACATTATAGATAATCTCATGCTAAGGATCTGAGTACCAGGGACTAAAGCCTACAGTTTGCTATTTTTAGCAGTATCCTCGAAACATCAGGAACTTAGAGATTCCAAAACATGAAAGATATACATATCATGAAAGATAACATATCTGAAAGATTTGGTTAGATCTGGTTTCATTACTGTTATTAGTACATACAGTTCTCTGATTCCCACTGAAAGGAATTATTTTTAATATGTTACAGTCATTAGGTATATTTTACCAACCTTTAAAAAGAGAAAGCAATCTACATTAATAGGGCAGCAAATGTGATATTATCAATCAATATTACAAAAAACACACTCATTCTGATCAGTATACTGTACATGCATTATTATTCTGCAGGTACAAATGATCTAGAAAAAAATCAGCTTGGACTGTACAGAAACACAATATTGACTTTTCCAATACAATAATGGAAAAACAATTACAATGAGCATGTATGGTGACTGCATTATTGACAAGAGATAACATGAATGGTTTTATAAATCACAGTGCAGCACACATTTAAACTAAATATTGTCAAGGCCCAAAAAGTATGTACTTGGGAAATAGATTACAGTTGCATTAATATTCTTCAGAAGCAATTAATTTCTTTCCAAGCTATATACAGACAGTACATGGTTGCTACACAGTAATGTTCTTACTTATAACAAGGTCTCTCACTCTTTTGAGCCCTCAGTAATCAATACATGAATGAATCCATTAATGAATGCCAAGAAAACGAGGCAGGGTAGGTGGTGGGACAGCCTGTTCGAAAGTCATTTTTGTGTATTCTTATTTTTTATAGGTGTCAAACAAATTGTATGAAGCATATTCAGTGTTTTGCCACTTTAGAGTATGTTTGGATTGGATACTATGTAACTACTGTCATATTTTAATCAGACCAGAGCTTACTGTACCAGCCAAAGATTTCAGTCAAGATTGTTCCATATGGCCTCAACTGGATAGACATCCAGCTGTTGTCCATGGTGAGGTTGAGTGGCAGTCATAACTGAATATCAAGGCAGGCCTGAATCCCAAGCGCTACCAGATGGTTCATACTTTAATTCTGCTCACTGCATCTTCTGATTATGACAACAATGATTAATACTTCCATTAACTACACATGTCTGACCAGAAATTGATTACTAAGGGGGATGGGTACTGACAAGATGACGACCCACCTTATCTATGATTCCGCTGGGCTTTGGCTTACATGTATAATACATTACAATGCATGAGGAGTATTCTGCCCTAGATTCTCAAAGTGGTTAATAAGAAATGAAGTTTTCTTCTAGCAACTGGAACTCCCTGCTGACAAACAGCAACTGTAGCTAAAAAAAAAAACAAGCAGTGGTTTCATTAGGTGTCAGATGAGGAGGTAGGTGGGATGCTTGGTTGTGGATGGGAATTTTACACAAAATCTATTGCTTTCTGCTCTTCACCTAACTTGACTTTGTATCAGGTACCACTGCAATAGTGAGTTACAGTTTTACACTGGCTTTTTTCACCACTAAAAAAAAGCTTACATTAGCATTAGTTTGTGCTAACCCTGCATGAGTATAATATAGTTATACAAGAACAGCAAAGACAATATATATAGGAGCTCTTTGTTTCGTACCTATTAACAACCTCTCTTCTGATTGCTTCCTTCGTTCTTTAGGTCTGGTTTAAGTCATGTATGCAGCAAAGAACAATACTGAAAACAAAAAGGTTGCATAGCCTTTACTGGGTCAGGCATTCTCTTAATAAAATGCAATTTCCCAGTGCAATAGCACTACCAGAAGGTATACATTAAAACCTATGAAAATTCATTCAGGCCGAAAATGCCACATGAACCTGACCTTGTCTAAATTCAAAATTCGTGTTCCTTTATTCTAAAGAATTCTCCTGGTAATTTCCATTGAAGGTCTCACTAGAATGTTTCATACTGACTATAAAAAATATTGCAAACGAGTGCTGCAGCAAGACTGATCTTGTAAATTAATATGCATGGGGAATTATTCTCAGTGCTCAGTAATTAACAGACATACCTCTGCATACAAATTGTTCTATTATGGCAAACATGTTCACATTTTGCAGTTTAGCTTCTGAACTATACCAAAATAAATTGAAGCATTCTTATCAATACAAAATTACAATTTTAAGCATATTACACAGTACAGTGTATCAGCATCACACTTGGCTGATAATTAATATGTAAACTTTTAATTGTAATGTTTCACCATCAGATAAAAGAGGCAAGACTTAATAATAATAATAATATAATAATAATAATAATAATAATAATAATAATAATAATAATAATAATAATCTTTATTTTTATATAGCAACTTTCATAGTGGACCACCATCACAAAGCGCTTTACAAGATACGAGACTAGGGTGTGAGAACTGTGCATCAGCTGCAGAGTCACTTACAACAACGACTCACCCGAAAGACAGAGCACAATCTGTATTCATTGAAGCTCATTTGAAACACTACTCAGCAATACATAAACAACCTCTTCAGTAATAGCCTAGACATTAATAATAATAATTTTAAAAATGGTTAGGTAACATAAATCATGTAAAACTGACCATTAAATAAAATGCTGGGGGGTCTCTGAAGCCCTTTTAAACTACTGCCTTTTTATTATTTTAGTATCCATCAAAAGGGCATTTACAGTTATCACTTACAGCATATCTAATATTGTTTTATTATTGTTTGGGGGTCTGTATTGTGTTATTGCAACATATTATTTGTTACATTTTCAATATTTTAAGATCATTTATGTATTGTTTTTTACACTTATGGATAGGTTACTTTTCCTTTGCTGTATGGATTAATATGAACACATAGACAGGGTAATTTAAGTTATATTTATTTTTAAGAAATATTTGTGTTGCATTATATTACATGTACTTACAGTAAGCATTAATGGCCATTTAATTTTGGTAATAATTTATTTACGTGGCATATTCTATAACAATTACACTGTTGTTGGGCTGGCTACACATACAGTGTACTTTCATCTTGCACTCCCTGTAGTTACTACTTACATCTGCAATTACACAATTATGTTTTTGCTTTCAAATTCTTGTTATTCACCAAAAGGGTCAATATTTTTTTTTTTTTAACCAGTAGCATCAATACTGGATTCCATTATTGCAAATGAATAGAAATCTTCTATTGCTTCAAGTGATGTTACACGACATGGCTTTGTGTCTTACTTATTTGAGCTCTTCATCAGTCTCTACCCCCACCCCTCCACCCCCACCTGGTTTTGTAAAAATGATGGTGTGAAAAACAGATGGTTCCTGATGCAGAGAGTCAAATCAATCTTATACAAATTTACTGGTAAAATCCCCCAAGTGCTCATAAATTAGCTACTCAAAATGAGTGCTGTTCTATTGTCTACTGTGTTGAGATATAGCTTCTTTTCATTGTTCTTGGTAATAATATCTCAAAAACATAGCTCTAGTCTCTTCTAAACTGACATATTTCATTTACTCAGGACTGAGGTGTGGTGATTGTTGTCAACATCCTTTTGATGTTTGAATTGTGTAGACAGTTTGTTGATAACACTATGTAACATAATTTTTGTTCCTGGATAGTAAGTGTTATTTACTAATTGCTTATGCCTCAAAAGAATAGAAAATGGCTATTATTCCCCACAAACTTTGCTTTTGTGACCAGGACAGTGATATTTTGAAATGTACCTATTTACAATGAGAAAACGGGAGAATTTGTGTCTTTTCAAAACATCAAAAGCTCGGCATTGGACTTGGTGAGACCAAGATCTCTAATCAAGTCATTGAGGTCTTTTTGGTTGGGGTAGTATGGGTTTCTCTCCTCAGCTCCACCTCTGAAATTGTCATCTGGATCTACAACGTCTTCCTCGCTCTTTGACTTGCTGCTCTCTTCTAAAGATGGCCGCTCTTTCTCCGGAGGAGAGGCTACGGGGAGCTCATGGCAGTGTGGCACCAGGGTGATGGATGAAGGAAGGTCCGGATACGTGATAGCAGGTGCATTCTTGCCAGTCCGACGTTTGGAAGGGTCCACCATGCAGAAGTAGCAGTTGCTTGAGTGGTCAGTGGGTTCCCGCCAAATTCTTGGGAAAGTGAACTTCAGGGCTCTCTTTTCCCCTCTGTACCATCCTACAAAAATACATTTATTTCACCCACGACTAATGTGTAAGAGATTCTTGCAACATTTTTCATATGTGATATATTTTTTCAATAACGTTGAAAATTGTAAAACATTTTAAAATTAAAAACTTTTACAATTTTAAAAATTTTAACAAATTTTATAACATAAAATTCCGAGCAACAATTGTCCATCTTACCTTCCAGAGTTTTTTTGCAGTGCTCGCAGGTGAAATGAGGTGCCCAGGGTTTGTCTTGATCCCCGACAGGCATGCCAAAATATGCCTTGTAGGCCTCAGACATCTTAGCAGATGCTTCCACGGAGTACTTTTTCGCTCTTGTCTTGATAAATTGGCAGACATAGCAAAATGCGTCTGCCGGATGCTTGCAGCCTCTTGATGCCATCTCAGAAAAATGCAGCTATGTATCCACTTAGGCAGTTGGAACTAAACTTAACTGGTGGGCTTAAGGCCCCTGTATTTATACTACTATTTACATTACTGGAAAGTTCTAGAAAGTTCTAGAAGTTACTCCAAGTTTACTCAGCACTGAATCTATCTGGAATGTTCTGGAAAATAGGTACATTTCAAAATACCACTGTCCTGGTCACAAAAGCAAAGTTTGTGGGGACTAATAGCCATTTTCTATACTTTTGAGGCACAAGCAATTAGGAAATAACACTTACTACCCAGGAACAAAAAAAAAAAATAAAAAATTAAAATGTTACACGGTGTAATCTGACAGATGTGTGCGTCAGCAGCATCAATGTTGATAGACGATGTCCCCAGGTAAAAACAGTAAAAGTAATTTGCTTCAAATGAATTCTAAAATCATCATGACTGACAGGTGAGTTAATCAGAGCCTAAACAAACTAAGAAAACATTTCACTTTACCTCCATAACATGCTGCACGGAACTTCAGAATAATATTCTGAAAATATTTCCAGAAACAGAGACAATCTAGTTCTGTTTGTGTGCTCTGTTTTCTTAAATGCCCAAAATATGCCTCCCATTAATATTCTGTAGTTATGTTCACAGGCTCCGACTCTGTGGGTGCTCCAGGGCTCAAGAACCCATAAGGAACAATAAACGGTGCTCAGCACCCACCCTATGGCATCTTTTGTTTTATTAGATAAAGGTGATTAATGATCTGTCATGTTAAAAATATTGCCCTGAAATCAAACTTTAAAAAGATAGCTAGAATTAAAAGGTCCTGCATAGAGCATTTCTCAGTCCGTCAAACTGCAGTGTGGAGAGAACTACTGCAGCTGTCAAAAAGCTGAGCAACTAATGGAGTTTTATGCAAATTACTTTGATGTGCAGAAATGAAAACTGCATTCAGACGAGTTTTTGGATATAATTCAGCAGAAAACATTTCAAAGCACATACTGGCAGAAGCAAAAGTCGATGCCTATGGTTATGTTCAAAGTTTTTTGTTCTAATTATATATTACTTCTGAAGACATACACAAATACACATTTCAAACTGTGGCCTTTTTTTAAATTAAAGTAGCATTAGATAGTCCATGCTCAGTGCAAATTGAGGGCCTGTGAAACCAAACATGAGAGATGCATCGACTTCATGGGCTAAGCTAGCCAGCTAGCTTCAACCATTGCAATGTAATTTTTTAGAAGCAAATTGAAGGTGACTTCTGGCTGGAAATGTGCTTGTTCAAGTCCATATAGAATGTGTTAATAGACTTCAATACCAATTGGTTCTTTAATTTACCAAATTTGAGTGGCACACCTATTAGACAGACAAATGCATGTCATAAAAAAGAATCTTTATGCACTGCATGAGTTTTAAAAAAACGAGCCTGCTTCATTTTGCAACATTGTACAGCTATTTTATCATGTATACTTGCATGCCTTTTTTATGGCATAGAATAAAGCAAAGAAGCTGTGAAAAGAGATTAATTATTGCTTATTCTACAAATATATTCTAAAATGGCCTGGACACATGTGTTGGTACCCTTTAGAAAAGATAATAAATAATTGGATTATAGTGATATTTCAAACTAGTTAGTTTCTTCAATTAGTATCACACATGTCTCCAATCTTGTAATCAGTCATTCAGCCTATTTAAATGGAGAAAAGTAGTCACTGTGCTGTTTGGTATCATTGTGTGCACCACACTGAACATGGACCCAGAGAAAGCAAAGCAGAGAGTTGTCTGAGGAGATCAGAAAGAAAATAATAGACAAGCATGGTAAAGTTAAAGGCTACAAGACCGTCTCCAAACAGCTTGATGTTCCTGTGACAACAGTTGCAAATATTATTAAGAAGCTTAAGGTCCATGGAACTGTAGGCAACCTCCCTGGGCATGGCCGCAAGAGGAAAATCGACCCCAGATTGAACAGAAGGATAGTGCGAGTGGTAGAAAAAGTATCAAGGATAACTGCCAAAAAGATACAAACTGAACTCTAAGGTGAAGGTACGTCAGTTTCTAATCGCACCATCCGTCACTTTCTGAGCGAAAGTGGACTCCATGGAAGAAGACCCAGGAGGACTCCACTTTTGAAAGAAAAACATAAAAAAGGCAGACTGGAATTTGCTAAAATGCATATTGACAAGCCACAATCCTTCCGGGAGAATGTAGTTTGGACAGATTAGTCAAAACTGGAGCTTTTTGGCAAGTCACATCAGTTCTATGTTCACAGACGAAAAAATGAAGCTTTCAAAGAAAAGATATACCTACCATACCTACAGTGAAACACGGAGGAGGCTTGGTTATGTTTTGGTGCAGCTTTGCTGCGCCTGGCACAGGGTGCCTTGAATCTGTGCAGGGCACAATGAAATCTCAAGACTATCAAGGCATTCTGGAGCGAAACGTACTGCCCAGTGTTAGAAAGCTCTGTCTCAGTCGCAGGTCATGGTTCCTCCAACAGGATAATGACCCAAAACACACAGCTAAAAGCACCCAAGATTGGATAAGAACAAAACATTGGACTATTCTGAAGTGGCCTTCTATGAGTCCTGATCTGAATCCTATCGAACATCTATGGAAAGAGCTGAAACGTGCAGTGTGGAGAAGGCACCCATCAAACCTGAGACCGCTGGAGCAGTTTGCAAAGGAAAAGTGGGCCAAACTACCTGTTAACAGGTGCAGAAGTCTCATTGAGAACTACAGAAAACGTTTGATTGCAGTGATTGTCTCTAAAGGGTATGCAACAAAATATTAGGTTAGCGGTCCCATCATTTTTTCATTTGTTTTATTATTTACAATATTATGTTGAATAAAAAATCAAAAGCAAAGTCTGATTTCTATTAAATATGGAATAAACAATGGTGGATGCCAGTTACTTTTGTTAGTTTCAAGTTATTTCAGAGAAAATTGTGCATTCTTTGTTTTTTGTGGAGGGGTACCAACAAATTTGAGCACGTCTGTGTGTGTGTGTGTGTGTGTGTGTGTGTGTGTGTGTATATATATATATATGAACATAATTTCGATTTTATTTTATAACATTATATCGCAAAAGTCTACTGGAAGCCATTATAGTAGTACAGTATTTAATGGTAGATTTTTAAATGTCACAATTTTCAATTTCCGTGTTTTTTATATGGAAAACTACAAATCCAATATGTTAATGTAACATTATGCAACAGGTTTCATTTGACTTCATTAAGCAAAATGAGTTAATTCTATAGGGTGATGCAAAACATTTGGGCGTAGCTGTAGACAACACACAATCCTCAAAATGTAAATGTGCTTTAAATAAACTTTCCTGTAACATAACTCACTATTTTAATAAATGTGCAGCTTAGCGTTCCAAGATAAATTTAGTGGTAACATTGCTGCTGGGTTTCTAACACTTAAATCCATTCTGGTTGTGCTGATTTTATAAATTAATTCAGAAAGAGAATCTGGAATAATGAATAAATCACACTTGTGATTGGAAAAATATCATCTTGAGCATCAAAGCTGCCCTTTCTGAAGTAGCTGTTCCTAACTTGCTCAGTGGAGTGTCTCTGCAACGCTGCATTCGTATTTCATTAAAATTCTTAATACGCTTCAGTCACACTGTATATCATATAGCAACTCTTCACCATGCTACACCATTTCAGAAAACCCAGTGTTCTCATGAGCCTCATTGACATTGTCAGTCGAACAAATGTTGGGCTTTGGGCATGTTGAGAGTCAGATTTATGTAGATTGAGTATGGGTACTATCATCTGAACCTCAAGGAGAACTTATAACACTTCAAAAATCCTTACTCTTAATCCTTAAAGTCATGCTTTATAATAACTTTAATGCTGTTTTAATCAAGGTTAATTTATATGATTACAGTTGACCTTGTCTTATACTATGTAATAATATTACTTCTCACACTGCAAATCAGCTTATACCATGAGACTGGTTCAGCTGGACATATTCATTTATATGACAGTATAGTTCCCCTGTATTTCATCTTTGTAGGCATAAGCAGTCCTCAGGTTGCTGCGTTTTATATACATGAGTTTAGCAAACATACAGCACAATATAAAAATAGTAAACTGTTGAAAATAGACACGCTTTCTGTAGCACCAGAGAAAAAAACTCCAAAAAGCACATGAAATTGGACCAAATACTTAATACATGATTTAAACAATATTTGAGAAAGAATTCTGAACAAAAGGGAAAATGGGAAACGATATACATCACAGCCAATACTATCTCAATACCAAAATAATTATCAATTAAAGAAGGGAAAATTGCTTTCCTGCGAGCGTGCTCCCAGCAAACAAGACAACCCTAATTATTCATTTAAACCATCAGACTGCCATAGTTTTAAGATATAAAATCCATTTAGATTCACATTGTAGAAGTCTTTGCTCAAGATTACTACCCCTACGGTCCTCTGATGTTCTTTCAATAGTACAAAGACTCAAGGCCGAGACTGTGATTTGCAAATGTCTTGCTATGGGAGAATTGGGGTCACATCTTCGGAAAGCACTTTTATGTTCACTTATGCCTCTCTGAAGTTGCCAATTAAGTTTCATCTATACATTGTAATTTGATAAGATAAATAAAATTATTCATAGAGCAAGTAATACATTGTTTAATCTTATACAAACAGAATACTGGGGTGAGAATTGGTCTGGGCTAATGGTCACCCTCTCTGGACAGAATATTGCGGTTAGAATTGGTCTGACGCGGTATGAATTAGCCCAGGCTAATTCTCAAGGGGGTGAGAATTAGGCTTGGATGAGGATAAGCCTGTAAAACTTTGGGATTCTTCAAGCAAGTTCAAATATAGAAACAGAGAAAGAAAATATAAGATAAATAGTGCATCTATTTTGAAAAATAATAAAATTGATTAAAAAAGTAACTTAAAGAATGAATAAGACCCTCACCTTTCCTTTGTTCTTTGATCTGTCAGCACTGCTTTTTCTAAAGGCCCTGCTCAATCAGTGCCGGTTGCCCTTTTAAAAGGTGAATCACATTACCTTCTGAGGAGCTGACCTTGTTCTTTCATCATGGTGACGTCTGTAAAGCTGATGCTGTGTAGCCTGCTGCACAGAGAAAGATTTCCAATCTGGGTGTATGTATAAAAAATTTTAACCATCACCATTACTTTTAAGGATGCCTCTGTCCCCAGTGGTATTAAACATGAAACAGGTCAAAGCAGGGACACAAGCCAGGTTAAGGATGTCTGGTCCAGCGCATATGCCACCACATTTCAAGTTGCCTTGAATACGTTTTTTCTTCCCCACTACCTTAGAGCTGGGTGTTGCTACAAGTAGACCCGGTAGATTACATCATTAGGTTGCTAGGGTCAGTTTGAGTTGGAGCGTGTAGTTTCCTTTAGCTTTAGAAGATGAATAGTCCCTAATAAATGACACAGGCCAACACCTGTCATGGCTGAAGGAAGAGAATCCACTTGAGACTATTTTTTGTTGGAAGGATACTAGGTGCTCTATACATCACACAATGATTTATTCAACATTTGGTCTTGACAAAACCATTAGACTGTAGTGAAACACAGGGAATTGATGGTATGTGTGATGTAAAACAATGCTGTCAATGTCAGGACTTAAGAAGTTAGAACAAGAAGTGCTATAGTTTCCGTTTAACCTTTCACCTCCAAACGTTCCTCAAATAGAACACATTGCATGTTGACCCTTCGTGGTGTTCCAATTCCTACTTCCCGCCAAGCCTGTCTCATTTTATACAATTTTTTTTTCAGGAGCAGTGATGAGTATGTTGAATCAATACAATATAACTTGAGAGGAATTAATCCACTATGTAAATATGATATTTTATGTGAACAACAACGGATTTATTAGATTTGACAGTGTTAACCTATGCCAGCCACAGTTTAAAACATTTCCTGTATTGATGCATAACTGGGAGAGTTAGTGAGCCTGGGCAATGGTTGTTTTTGCTAATTATAACCTGTGTTCTGTATCTGTTTCATGATCCCACAAGCTGACTTGTTAGTCCTGTACCATGCATTTCTACAGAATTGATGACCTGTGAAAAAATCAACAAGATTACTTGTTTTAGTTTAGTTTAGGCTTCTAATATTATTAAGATAAAAGTCAGATCAATGACAGCAGGGCAGCCTGACTCAGTTATCTCCTCTCCAGCACCCCGTTGTTTCCCAGATTGATGATGCATTTCCAGGTTCTGAGGAGCCAGGCAAACAGATGAGGTCATTCAGGAAAGACAACATATTTAAACTAGGAATGAGACTGAGAATTAAGGAATTTCAAACACGCTTCCCTGAGCTTGAACTGAATTCTGGCTCCCAAAGAAAACTTGCTGTTTTTCTCATGGGAAACATAAAACACCTGAATGCTATTCTCTGAAAACAGTAATGAGAACCTTCATGATGAAATAAACCCACCCTCCTTAACTCATACTCATAATAAGCATTTTTATTATGTCTTGTATTTTCACATGCATTTTCCAGTGATTGCCACTGTAGAAGAAACAGTTTTGACAATGTATGTTAAGAAAAGACAGCTGAACATTTTATTAAAACAAATTTAGTACACCACATTGACAGAACTTAAAGCCAGCATGTGACCAGATTGGGCAGCAGGCTGTCTAAATGAAACCAAAATAAAATGGCTTACCATAGTTACCATAGTAACGTCATTACCCTGTCTGTCCAAATCCATTTTAGCAGTTTCATATTTACTCTTTTGGAATCGGGCAAATCGCTAACTAATTAATTCTCTCATTGTAAATATTGCATGCATTGAAATAAAAATGTGTCCCTCGACACACTAAAAAAGATTCAGTACAGAAAAGGCGATATGGAACAGCACAGCCAACCACAATGTAGGATATCTAATGAAGTAAGCACCAAAACATGAGCGTTCCCAAAGTCTGAGAGCCACTGTTACACTCAAACACGGGCATTGGAACTAGGGGTGCTGGGAGTGTGGCAGCAGCCCTTGGCTTTGCATGGCTTCCATCATATAAAGGGGTTACAGTTTTGTTCAATGGCTTACAGCACTCCCACTTTAAAAATTGTTCCAGTGCCACTGCACTCAAAACCTTTGGACAAACCCAGATTGATATTCAAATGGATGAGCAGAAGTACAGGGATACAGTACATCACAATGAGCAAGGAAGAAGTAACTTTCAGAGGCACAATTAAGGCACCAATTCCTCAAATAGAGGTAATTATGTGGCATTACTTTTGCTGCTACTTTCTATGACAGCACGTTAAGCAATCACTTGTCAATAGCCACAGTATTCTCGGATACCTCTAACAAGATTCAGAACGACTTCATCTCTTAGGTGTCTCGGGTTTTACTAGATGTTAAAAAGCAGTACAGGAAGCCAAGTGCGTAGCTGTAATGGGAAACGCAGCTCAGCTGTCTTGTGTTTTCAGGTATGTGACTGACAGTGGCCTGAATGACAGTTGTTCTGTGAAAAAAATAATAAAAATTATTTGGCGTTCAACCCACTCGCTTAATTTTGATTACACAGCCCTGTTGTACATATTGTTGAAAGGAAATGTACAGAGATACAGTACGTGTTGTGTTTATTATCTAAAGGTCTCCTTTCCTTATTCAAGCGTTTTAATATAACAAATCAATATATAGAAGCAAGCTTATTTAATGGGAACCCTGAGATTTTTTTATTTTATTTTATAAAGAAAAGCAAGTGAATGATATTTCTAAAAACCACATATATAAATGGAAGGCAATTTCAGCAAGACACCCCAGGGAAGGTGAAAAAAAAAATAGTATCAGCTTAACTTTTCCTGCCATTTAAACTTTTTTGTAGTGTGCAAGGGTCATTTTGCACGGCTGGTTTTAACTGACGAATTTGCATGGAAGAGCATGTTTATTTGTGAGAAATAAATAGCCTGTCATTAAAATTACTTCCCTCCTCTACTTGTGAACTAAATTGGATCCTCAGAATTGTAACGGTTTGATCTTGTTTATGCTATGAAAGGACATGGAATATAATTGTGACATCTTATGGAAATATATTCCATAAACTGTCATAATATATGTATCCCTTGATTGTTTGCATGCATTGTTTTATTCCCTGCTAATTGCAAATTGATGCGCATTCATTGTGTGTGATCCTGCATTTCAGTGCCTCATTTGATGAACATTATTTGGCTTCTTATGATGAGTAAATACAAATATCTTTTCACAATTCACATGCATGGACACAATTGCTGATCTTGGCGGTCTTGCATTGCAGGCTAACAGAATCTTGATTTATCGAAATTGCAAACGAGCGAGCAGTGTTCAGACCTTACAGAGCAGTGGGGTGTGGTTGTGACAGCAGAGTTATGCTAACCAATGTATCATTCTTTACTGTGTATCATTTTCTGTTCCAGTCGTCACATCCTAATGGCATTTTAAAAGCACCCCAGTGGTCTCAAAATAGATCCCGGAATCATGTGTAACCTCTTCATGCACTGGGTACACTAAAGAAACCATCCTGTGGGTGTAAGGAGGTGAACAAGCTGTATGGTCCAGAGCAATACATAAAGCAGTTACATAGGATAGAGTTTCACTGAGGGCGAGTCTGAAACATGCCTTCAAAAAGAGTTGGAACACCCTGTAGAATTAAATCAATACACTCTTAGGGTAGCTGAGCATGTTAAATGTGAAATATTGCACCCTTTCCCATACTTCTGTTATCACTGGCATGCTCACAGAGTTCTTTATTGATTTGGTATTAAATAAATAGAGCTACCTGAACAATTACAGACTTTTCACACCTTGAATGCATTTTAATTCCTTCACCTTGCCTCAAATTGAACAATGCATTGTGAGCATACTAAAGCAGCTGCTATTAATAGTACTGTAGCTAGCATGAAATACTCAATTAACCAAGCAAGATAGAGAATGGGAACTTCATAATATTCTCAACAGTAAAGGTCTAAATAAGTTCAGTAAGTGTTTCATTAAAGCTAATATGATTTTAACACTTTTTTTAGGCTATGGAGATTCTGCTATGTAACAGTGTAATTGTTCAGTAGCATTCAAACACCCAGGGCTCCTCCACACTCACGAATGGTGTTTAAACATCCAGAGCAATAGCAGCTGTTGTGAGGATTCAAAACAAATGCAGTAGTGCAACATGAAGGCCGGTTTTAGATGAAGTACCTCGTCTGGGAAATAAGGTGCTGTGAAGAATTCTAATTTAACTATAGGTAGATTTTTTCTTTCTTTCTGTCTAATTCAGCTAAGCAAAAACCTCAGTCCATCGCATTTCTGATTCTTCATTTGACTATTTTGAAGACGTTAAAGTGGTTTAAAATATTTAAGATCATCACATTAAAACAAGTTAAGGAAAACCAATGTCAGACACATCTTGCTTTATTTTAGTTTTGTCAAACTAAAGGAAGCGCACTCAAAAAAAATTCAGGCTTTGCTAGATTTTAACAAAATTACACCACAAAGATTTAAAAAGCATATATTTTTTACAATGGATGAAAAAACAAAAAAAAACAATAAATTAGCATGTAAACGTTATAGAACATCTATGGCTTCACCTTAAATATCATAGATTTTGCACTTAACAAACAGTTCGGTTGCACAATAGTCTAAATAAGAGGTGTTTCTGAAATACACAACATAAATAGTGATTTTTTTAGCAACAAATAAGCTGCTTTTAGCTGACCATGTATATTCCAATAAAAGAAAATCATACTGCATAAAAAATGAGATACTGTAACAGATCTGGGACGGATGAACCTCTGGTGTCAATGTATTTATGGTTTATCTATAAAACAAGTTATATACAACTTGGATCAAACTGGAAATCTGTAGTAGGGACAATCCAGATTCACAATATGTAAAAAACTTTTTAAATCCCCACTTCTGAAATTTCTCAAATTTGGGAGTTACTTTTTGTATGGCACTTGTTTTAGGTGTATATAACAGCTTAAGATGTTTTCCTTGCATATCTGTAAAAAAAATAACAGTAAACGATCCTGAAACCATTTTTTTTTCCTGATGACACATTTTATAAATGGATTACTAGCAGGAAAGATTTTATACACTGTGATCTGTGTTCTGTATCCAATATGCACTCTGCCTTTCTTGTACAGTAGAAACATCTAACAATGAGTAAGTTAGAACTGGCCGATTCTAAATTGTATTCAAAATGATTTCACAACATGAATTTCACCAACACTGATCATGCCTTTGTACAAATGCTTGTTCATATCAAATACAAAACAGCAATAACAAGGAACTGAAAAACAAAATGTCAGATGATTACAGGTCATCCTCTTTGCTGCTAGAGCAGTGTGAATTTAAAACGAGAAGCATGTTTTAAAAATACGTGTTTGTGTCATTCAGTGGCCCTCTGTGTTGGGTGCCTTGCCTTCGTGGTCTACTGACCCTGCAGGAAGCCAAGGAGAGACTGAGCGGGAGGTGCTCTGCTTCGCCATGCTGTAGTGGCTGATGACTGTGTAGAACCGGCTCCGTGAACTAGTGTCCTGAGCTGAATAATAAGCTTCAAGTGAGGCTGGGATACAGCGTTTGTGCTGCGGAAACAGAGAGAAAAGGAAGAGTGAAATGCAGGCTGTGTAATTTTGAATGCAGATGTGTTTTCCCAATATGTTGTACCCTACCTCCAATGCCTTCCATACTACATACACATACTGTTAAAAATAAAATAAAAAATAAAAAACACTCACAATAACAGAACATTAGACTACTTAAATAGGACCGTTTATAACTAGAACCACAGATATTTGTCTTCTTTAGTGTAGGCCATGATTTATTTTAAGGGGTGTTCTTGTAGTTTATTAACTGTTAACACACATTGTTAATTTTTAGCTAAGGGTTAGGTTTAAGGTTAGGGTTACGGTCAAGGTTAAAGTTAGGTTTAGGGTTAATAAAAACCTTAATTTGTTAAATATTACTACATTAACAATTTGAACTGATTTCAAGCATATAATCGACTGGGTATTTATCAACCACAAGGCTGTGGTGTTTGATTGATCATCCACAGGGCTGTGGTGTTTGACTGATCATCCACAAGGCTGTGGTGTTTGATTGATCATCCACAGGGCTGTGGTGTTTGACTGATCATCCATAGGACTGTGGTATTTGCAGTTTTAGCTGGTCTATTATATATTATTAACTAACAGTTAACAGAAAATAAATAATGTACATTAACATATTTACTAGCTGTTTGATAACAGTTAAAAAACAAAAAAGGCCCTTAAAATAAAGGGCAACCCATCAATATACACTACTGTAATTCTTTCAGATTTGATTGGCCACTTACCTTGTACACAAATCCATCAGGGCAGCTGTGATCATAGGTGAATGCCTTGTATACCACCAGGAACACTATACATGCAAGGAATGCAAGAGCCAGGAAAATAAGGATAGTAACCTGCAGGTGACAAAAAGGAATAAGTTAACATATCACGAATACAAGAAGGTGGGTTCATCTATCATTAAGTATATTGGGTGCAAGTGTTTGAGCCAAGCCCTGTTTGATTGTTCTTCATTACAGATGTTACAAACACTCATACTTCACGGACATGGATCTGTTTCCACAGAATGCATTCTACACCTGTCTTTGAAACTGTCAGGTAACATCTGCACTCTTGTCAATTCTTCTCACAACATGCACAAATTAGCAAGATACAGAAACATTCCTTATGTGAACAAAATTGAAGCAACCACTGTGTACCTTCGCTGTCATAATATATATATATGTTGTACCCTACCTCCAATGCTCCAGACCTAATACACATACTGTTAATATATATATATATATATATATATATATATATATATATATATATATATATATATATATATATAAGAATCATTGGGAAGTTATCACCATCAGGAAGACGAGCATGGTCAAATATACTATCATTCATGTATACAAAAGAAGCTTTAATAGTTCAGTAAGGTAACCTACTATACAAAACTTAACAACCTCCACTGCCTCCATGATGTCTCTGTCGGGAAGAAAGTGCAGCTTGCAGCAGATTAATGAGCATTTCTTCACATGATATAACTATCGACTAGATTAAAAAATACATTTTAAAAAGCTGGTACCGATTTGTAGAGGTTTGCAAGATTTTTTTTCTAAAAGTAAATAACCAGGTTGTCAGCATTTGAGTCCCAACTAAATCTAATCCGCAGATATCTTTATCAGGGCTGATGACCCATTCAGCTGTTTCAGAGAAAGTGGTACCACAAGCAAAGCGTGCAAGTTGTTGACAGGCAGATATTTTGTATAAGAGATCGAGGACACCTAAAAAAAAAAAAAATAATAATAATCCCCAGTGGTTTAGTGTATACCTGCAAAGTTTAAAGTCTATAAAACAAAAAGTCCCAAAAGATGAAAGCAATTACATGTCCCAGACTTTTGCTTAAATCAAAGGCTGCCATTACTGTCAAAGTTTGTTTTCTCCATTCAGTAAACACAAGCTTGGTGCATAAATATTAAAGCGCTCTCTAAAGGAAAAGGAGAGGGAAATCTTTTGCTGCTGATGTGTGGTTTCCAATAGAGAACACAAATCAGCACGTCAGAGCTGTTCTAATCCGTTATTTTCCTTGAATCTAGAAACAGCAGGGAAGCGCCCGAGAAAAGCATGTCATGGTACAGTATTAGCAAAAAACATTTTAGGGATAAGAAACATCCCTTTTTCATGGGAAAAACATATAAATTGGGTGAAAGCAAATTGGGACAACCAGTGGTAACAGTCTGATCAATTTTAGGTACATTTCTAGCACACTAGATCAACTACAGAGAACATGGTATCCCTGTGCAATAAATTTTGATCAAAATGACCAAGAGACCCCTTTGTCTTGCTCTTTTTACTTTTGTACTGTGTCATTGCTGTACTCACCAAAAAGTATGTGGTGTCATTGAATGCTGCAACGGAGCAGTTAGATTTAAGGTGACAACATATACATGTGTGATAATTAAAAACAGTATTGGTGTTGTAAATACCTGGCATAAATATTTACCAAATGATGTTACAAAAACTGTATGCAGCCACCAAATGTACCTTGCTTATTTCTAGTTCTCTCAATTTAGTGTATTAGAAGTTCAATGTTTTGGGGATCTGACACTTATTATTATTTGATTTAGAACAACTTTTGCAACTGTTTGTCTTGTTATTGAAAGTTGAGTTCGCCACCTGACAGCAAAAAATTAAAAGCTACTTTTGCCCTTAGTTATTGCATAATGTCTTTCCCTTTTTATATCTCAGTGAAAAGCTGTTTTAGCAACAGATGGTCTCTGCAAAATGTAGAAGATCAGCTTAAAAAATAATGATCTGTTTCAAATTCACATACCCTACTCTCACTTCTCTGGCTGTTCTGCTGGTGTTTAAACACATTTGAGGTTCTAAATTGGATTTAAAAACACTTCTCAAATTTAAAATTCCAGGCATACAATTAAGTCCTTATTAATTATATACAAAGCAATCCACTACCCCAAAAGGTAAAAATCAGCAGTATTTGTTAACACGCACCATTAAACCATCAGACTGCTTCCATCAGATTAAGAAGATAAGTAGAGCAGTATCATCTTTAATGACATTCTTTTATTCAAATTACCTTCACCTACATGCCTTAATTTGAAGCGCAATTGACCAATTAAATCTGTTGGGAAGAACTTGGTTACAAAACACAAGCTGTTTCAAAAATACCTGCTTGGTCTTGGCTTACTATTCAGAGATATTGTTTGTAAGCATGTATTAAGGGGATGCTTAGACAGGTCTTCCCATGTTGAAATACTTGTTTCAGGTCAGGATTCAAGTTCAGATTAGGGATATTATTGTTCTCATTAGAATGAGTATTCTGAATTCACACCACGCTTTTAAGAGCTCTCTGTGCATGTGGAGTGTTTTAAGTGACCCAGAGTCCCATATTTTAACATCCAGGTTTCCCCAAAGCTTTCACCATTAAATCACATTAAATATAGGTGTTGTTCATCAGAAACAATTCTTAGATGCCGAGACATTTCAATGGCAATATGGTTGTAAACCTATATTGATTGATTGATTTTTTGATTTCACAACTTATTGTGTGTGTCATTTTAATTGTATTCAATTTCGGAAAACTACTTGTGCTCTCAGAATAACGCTCCAGACCCAGTACTATGAAACATGTATTTATTTTCATACAGCTCATCGCGTGCACGCAAATGAAATCTGTGACAACCAGAATTTACGCATTATTTGAAGATGCCCTTTCTTCCTTTTCTCTCTCAGAGACCTATACTGCACACACAGAAAGAGAACAGACAACTCCACGCCACCCCTTTTCTCTTTTTATTTTCTCCATGGTGGTTTGAGTCTGTTATGTGTACAGAAGCTAGCTAGTTGTTGTTTTTCCAGTTGGGGTACTGGCAGCAAGCATCTGTCAGGGCATCTGCGTACTGTTTAGTCTGTGTGTCTCAACATCACATGAGATTAGGAGCATAATTCATATTTAATAACGCTGAATACCCAAGAGAACAGCAAATCTAATGTACTGTAGTACATTATGCCATCTTCATTGGAAATCTCTGTTGTGATTTAATTGGTCTGGACATTAATCACATTTTGTTTAAAATTGGTGAGGGGAGCAATAACAAGAAAGGGAGAATTGACAAGAGCTGATCTTGTACATATTATTTATAACTGCAGGGTTAACTGTTTTATTAGAATAATATGATAAACATCCCTTCTTTGACTTGCCAGAGTCTAATAACAAACACATATCATCAGTTTCTAATAAAATCTCTTTGCAATCTACAGCTTCTGCATTACCTAGAACTTGGCGATTGAGACATAATTATGAACATCATTTAGATCTTTTATTTAAAATCATGAACAGTAATCAAAGAAACTACAAAATTATATCACACATGTCTACAGGAAGCCATAATAGTAGTACAACATTTCAGGTTAGATTTCGAAATGTCACATTTTGCACTTTTTGTGAGTTTTTTGTTACTTATCTAGAAAACGACAAAGCGGTACATAATTCAATATGTTAACGTAACATTATTGAGCAGGTGTTACACAACTTTATAAAGCAACATTTTTTCAATTCCATAGGGTGATGCAAAACTTTTGGCCATAACTGAATGTACAATACTGTTTGATTTAGTGCTAGGTCTTGCTGAAAGTTTTTATGTACGCAAACCATACATTCTGAGTACTGCAAGTACATTCATTGACTGTAGTACATGATGTGTGATCACTAGCAATAACTACTTTAATAACTACCAATTGCTGTGTCTGCTATGAGTAACATCAGTGATTTGAATTGTCACTTCATGCTGATGATACATGCGTTTCTCCTTCCTTATATATATAAATCAAATGAATTTATTAGACTATAAACCATTTATAAATTGCACAAAGAATAGGTAACTTTATTAATGAGCACATATGCATATGAAGGGGGGGGGGGGATCCTCCATATGTTTGCTGAGGTTTTTTGACCCGAGACTTGTCTTCTTCCCAGCACCCCTTTTTGAACCACAGGTCATACGTACAGCTGATCTGTTTTTTGCTCACTGGGTTGATACTAGGAGTTCTGTTCAAAATTCAAAAACAGTATGCGTCTAAGTAAATGATTTCTAAGTGGGTGCTCCAAGGATACAAAGAGAAATACTTTAAGCAGCACCCTGTTACCATTTTCCTTTTTTTATGTAATACAGTTTAAGGCGCAAATTCCATGCATACCGTAAGATCAAATCTTAATGAGTTATGCTAATATAGTACAAATCTAGCCCAGAAATGAAAGGTAGGTTAATTAAAAAAAAGGCTTTCTCAAGCCAAATCTGTCCTTTATTCTTAATAAGTTGCCATTGTGTTTTACACCAAGGGGCATGTTGCAAAACGCTTCACATGGCAATGGAAGAATTAATTAAATTACCTATTTCACTGGTAACAGACAGCTGTTGAAATTCAAATGTGTTCTGTGATTGTTAAGCCTTAGCATTACTAGCATACAGCAAACACAATGTACTGAGATTAATTTTATTACTGGGTGATGAGAGGTAACCTAGCAAGCCACTGAAAATGAAAACGTCACATGCATGTTATGTATATTTTTAAAAAATCTAATAGATTCTACTACGAAAAGCCTGTTGCTACATGTAATATTAAACTTGAATATGTATTATGGCATCTGTATTTTCAAATTATGCTAAATCGACCTAATTAGGCCATGCTTATCTGGAAATCACAAACTAAGCATGTGCAAAATAAATTTTCACTTATAATTAAGAATCCATGAGTCTGATCTTCGTGAAACTGTGGGGACAGATTCAGGCATCTAATTACCGAGAAGATAAAAGACTTATGGTAATAAGGTCTAACATTAACAGAAAGAAAAACCTACAGAATTTGAAGAATTTTAAACACTGGCTTTTACATCACAATTTCAACTACAACTCGCTTACATTGTTTCAACTGTAAATGTCATAGGTTTGGGTTTGACAGTTACAGTTTTACCTGTCCATTTTTAAAAATGCATTGAAAGATGCAGACACTGCTTAGTGTAGTGTTGGGTACATAAAGTATGGCAATAATCTACAGTAATTTAACTTGAAATAAAAAATATAGTTTATTTTCCAAATCCTTGCTTGTGTTCCAGATTCAAATTTACAGTTTGTCACTTTCAGATATTTAAGTCTTTACACCAAAATGCAATTTGCACCATTTTTGTGAAAGTAAAATAAAATTGATAATGCTACAAAACTGTATCAACAACATTATTACCTATACTACCTATTCTTTTAAATATTGCTTGGCTCAATAACATTCCGTGATTTGTTATTACAGCACAAAGGTTCAGTCAGGAAAACTCATGCGATAGAGAGTACAATATTTATTACAGCTTATACAAGACAATACTACATTATACATATTTTCATTAGAACTTTGGCCATTGGCCTCACCTTTCGAGGTAACCCCTGCCCATAATTTAGTTTGCTGATAATGGAGAAGCTGACTGTAGGGAAGCCATGAACAGAGGCCAGGATAGCTGCCCTCCCCCGTTAGACAAAGCTGTAAAACAGGAGGAGGCTGGGGAAGAGAAAGCAAACTCTGACACACAACAGGGACAAGAGGTAAGATGTAAGCTCTTTGTAGCTGATCATTGGATGTGTTGTTAATGACGAATGACGAATGAGATACTAGATATTTGACCGATGAAGGTCTGGTAATGGAAGTGCCTAATATGTTTGTTTTTATTTTAATCCACTTTAATAGTGTTTTCCCTGCTTGAACCTCCGCTTTGCAGAATTTTCGAAAAATTATTATTTTTTTAGATGTTTAAAAATAATTTATAAAGTGGAAAGTGCTTGACTGAACAGATGGTTTTATAATGTTTTTTTTTTTCTTTCATTTCGCCCTTGCTTTTTTCCGAGATACACAACAATAAACATTCTTCCATACCTTGCACAGCAAAAAGAAAAAACACAGCTTTGTTGCTTTTAAATGAACAAAAAAAAAACGACAGCAATATATTTTCAGATATTGCAGTTTACCCTTTTAGCACAGCAGCTGAAATACTTTGCATTCTTTACTAAAAGCCTATTCCTCTTGTGTGCTGGAGACCTTTCACACAAAGGGGATCCTTTTTGTTCCTTTTTTCTTAAAGCAGTCATCTTAATGATTTGGAGAAGAAGAAGAAACAATTAATGCTTTTACAGCTCCCTGAGGAAAGCAGTGGTTTACAGTTGTTCCAGCAGGCCAACAATGAGGAGAGTGTAGGCTAGACACTGGGGCCTGAATTAAACCAATATTATGACGTCACTATAGCCACAAACATTGATTTGATTCAGGTCTGGGTACACTGTTACCCCTTTTCCACCTGCACACCCGAGCCGAGCCGAGCCGAGCCGAGCCGGTGCCGAGTCAAACCAGCCTGGTTCGGTCAGCTTGAGTTGCTTTTACACTAGAGAAAGGCAAGCCGAGCTGAGAGAAGTCATGCATAAGCAATGTGCAGAGAGTCGATTAAATTAAATGTAACAGACTGCAAAAATAGAAATAAGCATTAATTTAATAAAAAAAAAAAAAAAAAGTTATCATAGATTTATCAATTTTTTTATTGAGGAAAAGTACTGAAAATGTGTGTGTGTGTGTGTGTGTGTGTGTGTGTGTGTGTGTGGGGGGGGTGTGTGTGTGTGGGTGTGTGTGTGTGTGTGTGTGTGGGGGGGGGGGGGGGGGGGGGGGGGGTACCTAATAACTAAAAAACAAAGACGGGGGACTGTATTACACGTGTACATAATTTAATATAATCCTTATAAAATGAAACATGTGGTTTAATAGTTCTATTTTTATTTACTTTTTATGCATCGATCAATTGTGCTAGCACTAATATCTATACAGTGCTCCCTCGCTAGAAGGCTCTCGGTTATAACGCACCTCGGATATAACGCTCCTACAGCATGTCCCCCAATTCCTTATACTAGTGATTCATGCAATATGTCTACAGTAAATACAGTACCAGTTTTATTCAAACAATAAACAACTTATCAGTCTGACTTCTGTTTCTGTCTCTCCCTTTTGATACAGTATCTGAACTGAATAAAAGCTGCATTACTTTATAGCACAGACATCTTATGGAGCAATCATTTTATAACTAAATGCAGTGCCTCTCAAAAGTATTCACGCCCCCTTGGACTTTTCCACATTTTATTGTGTTACAACATGGAATCGCAATGGTTTTAATTAGGAGTTTTTGCCACTGATAAACACAAAAAAAGTCCATACTGTCAAAGTGAAAAATAAAATCTACAAATTGTTCTAAATTAATGACCATACTTCACGACAGGGATAGTGTTCTCAGGATGATGTGCGGTGTTAGGCTTGCTCCAAACATAGCGCTTAGCGTTGAGGCCAAAAAGCTCTATTTTGGTCTCATCAGACCATAGAATCTTCTTCCACTTGGTCTCAGTCTCCCACATGCCTTCTGGCAAACATTAGCCAAGATTTGATGTTTTTTTCAACAATGGCTTTCTTTTTGCCACTCTCCCATAAAGGCCAGTTTTGTGTCTCGCAGCTCAGCCGTGGAAGACTGTAACTCCTTTAGAGTTGGTGGCCGCCGTGACTAGTGCCCTTATCAACGGATACTCAGTTTTTGAGGACGGCCAGTTCTAGACAGATTCACAGTTGTACCTTATTCTCTCCATTTCTTAATAGTGGACTTTACTGTGCTCTGGGGGATATCTAATGCCTTGGAAATGTCTTTATACCCTACCCCTGCTTTTTGAAGAACCTTATTCTGAATTTGCTTTGAATGTTCCTTTCTCATCATAATGCAGTTTTTGTTAGGAAATGTACTAACCAACTGTGACAGAGAGACAGGTCTATTTAACCTGAAATCATGTGAAACACCTTAACTGTATACAGGTGGACTCCATTCAAATAATTATGTTCCTTCTAAAGACAGTTGGTTGCACCATAACTTATTTAGGTGTGTCATAGCAAAGGGGGTGAATACTTACGCAATCAATTATTTTCTGTTTTCTATTTGTAATTAATTTAGAACAATTTGTCGATTTTATTTTTCACTTTGACATTATGGCCTTTTTTTTTCAGTGGCAAAAACTCCTCATTAAATCCATTTTGATTCCATGTTGTAACACAATAAAATGTGGAAAAATCCAAGGGGGGTGAATACTTTTGAGAGCCACTGCAAATACTAGGTCTATTACATGGTTATCTTTTCTAATATTAACTTCTAATATTAACGCTTCAATCCGCTCTGGCAGCCGAACCTGAGATGAGTCCATTCAGATATGTTACAAGGCTGGAGTTTCACAGTATGGGTCGGCTCTGGTATCTTGCTATTGGAAAACCACTCGATCCGTGAGGGCCTGGAAACTGAGAGGAAACAGGATCCTGCTGGCAACCTGAAGTTGCATTTTCAGTATATAAAATGTACATGTAGGTCAACCAGGTGTTCCCAATTTTATCAACCTAAAGCTCTCTATCTAACCATTCAACCATTAACTTTCATTTTCAGGAACTATTCTCTGTCCGGAAATCATTGTGGACCCACAAATACACGTCAACGTCAGCTAAAGATAGCAGCTAGTTGCCTTTTTATATCCTTAAATACCCGTCTATCCATTCAACCGTGACGGTGGTTTCGAGAGAGATTTAGCCGCCCCTTTACCATTTTTTTCATACTCCCGCACCAAGATACAAACTGATGTAGCTCCTTTTATAACATGATTTGTGGGTGTACCATTTTCTTCAGACTCTTTGAGGAGTTAGGCCCTGGGGATATTTGACAACTGACTGTGTTCTGTGGTGTATAATATGTATATATATATATAGCTCTGGAAAACATTAAGAGACCACTGCAAAATTATCAGTTTCTCTGGTTTTACTATTTATAGGTATGTGTTTGGGTAAAATGAACATTTTTGTTTTATTCTATAAACTACCGACAACATTTCTCCCAAATTCCAAATAAAAATGTTGTCATTTAGAGCATTTATTTGCAGAAAAGGACAACTGGTCAAAATAACAAAAAAGATGCTGTGTTGTCAGATCTCGAATAATGCAAAGAAAATAAGTTCAGATTCATTTTTAAACAACACAATACTAATGTTTTAACTTAGGAAGAGTTCAGAAATTTATATTTGGTGGAATAACCCTGATTTTCAAGCACAGCTTTCATGTGTCAAGGTTGCAAGGTTGTCCTGGAAGAAAACTTGCTTCCTTCTGCTCTGACAATGCTCCCCAACTCTGAGTATTGGTTTTTCCAGCAAGACAATGCTCCATGCCACACAGCCAGGTCAATCAAGGTGTGGATGGAGCCTGGATGGACCCTGTCATGGCCAGCCCAATCTCCAGACCGGAACCCCATTGAAAACCTCTGGAATGTGATCAAGAGGAAGATGGATGGTCACAAGCCATCAAACAAAGCCAAGCTGCTTGAATTTTTGCACCAGGAGTGGCTTAAAGTCACCCAACATCAGTGTGAAAGACTGGTGGAGAGCATGCCAAGACGCATGAAAGCTGTGATTGAAAATCAGGGTTATTCCACCAAATATTGATTTCTGAACTCTTCCTAAGTTAAAACATTAGTATTGTGTTGTTTAAAAATGAATATGAATTTATTTTATTCAAGGTCTGACAACACTGCATCTTTTTTGTTATTTTGACCAGTTGTCATTTTCTGCAAATAAATGTTCTAAATGACAATATTTTTATTTGGAATTTGGGAGAAATGTTATCAGTAGTTTATAGAATAAAACAAAAATGTTAATTTTACCCAAACACATACCTATAAATAGTAAAACCAGAGAAACTGATAATTTTGCAGAGGTCTCAATTTTTTCCAGAGATGTGTGTATATATATATATATAATATATATATATATATATATATATCAAATATATATATATATATATATATATATATATATATATATATATATCGATCTAGCCATATATGCTAAGCTCCATTACCCAGAACCATTGATTAGCATTTTTAGTGGGTGGCTTAGAGGTGGGTTGTACCAAATGCAAAGCAATAAAGATGAATCATTCAGAACCACGACTCTCATGAAGAAAACACCCAGACTTATCACAGCTGACACAGGATTTATACGTATTAAAGGAGCTGAGGCATAGTGGCATTGCAGTCAAGGCTGACCAGCAATAGACTCTTACGGCACACAGGCAGGGAGCACAACCTGCTGTTCACTCTCTTCTGCCTAAACTAATCTCTCCTTAAACAAAGGAGTTGGCTTTTCTTTTAAAGCATGTGGCTGGGCTTCACTGACTCTCAATTAATCAGTTACGCTGCAGCCACACTCAAAATACATAAATTTATCCACACAAGCCAAACAAACACATTATCTACACGTACTATGCTTTTCATTAAGTTATTGTTTAGTATAATCTATATTTTACTCAACTGAAGAGTTACTTTATAAATATCGCAATCATTTTCTACTAGAAAATAAAAACATAAGGTTATTTTGGTCTTTTTATAAATTCCCTTGTCATTCACCCAAAATGTAGACCAGTGGTACTCAACTCTGGCCGTCGAGAGTGATTCCAATCCTGGTCTTTATTCCAGCCAGGTCCTAATTTTAGTTAATTGCCTCTTAGCAGCTTCAGTTAACTACATTAGAACCTGCTTGGAGTAAAAAACTGGACTGGATTAGATCTTGAGGACCACTGTTAAGTACCACTGATGTAGAAAGTAATAGCAACACAGACATTACTATACAATTAATTAATTAAGCTCTAAGGAACCTTTTTGGACTATAAATCTCATTTTCATGTCACTGCAGCTTTTTTTTAAATCAATAATTAATTATAATACGGTAGCTTAAATATTACAAATTATGAAGAGTAAAACTTGAAAATTATCCTTGCCACGCTTTTGAAAATCATTAACACCTAGCATGCAAGGATGCTACATTATTTGAGAAGAGCAGAAATATTAATTTAAAGCTTAGTTTGCTGTTATTTCCACTATTCCACTAAATGGTATCTCCTAATAGCATCAGCTTTTGCTTGTAAAAACTGAAATGTTAAGAATTGGGATTTAAACATGAAATCAGCTATCCATTCACGCTATAAACATCCTATAAATATGATTTGTGTGTGCACAGACATTTAAGATTCCATCGTATCTCTTCCTATAAGAAATTGTCTGCAAGCTCAATCTCCAAATATAACTATTGCCAAAAATCAGCATGTGCTTTCCATTAAAAGTCTGCAAACACAAATCTATGGCACACACTGCTTAGCAAATAGCCCTTTTGACTTTTAGCATTTTGATCTGAAAATCCAGTCTCACATCCTTGCTGCTTTTCAGTTTGATCTGACAGTTGAAAAGGTTGCAGCGCAGATGAGGTGAGCCGAGTTCTATTAAATATACAAAAACAAAAGAAGATTAAAAAATATATATATATCCCAAATAAAGACGTAAACACAGAGGGATGCGCTACCCTTCCCTGGCAAACTGATGGAGCTTTCCACAGAGATCTGGCTCAGTTGCATGGTTCATGTTCAAACCCCCCCCCCACCCCCCCCACACTCCTGCAGCTCCCAGCACCTTCCACTGTTTCTGTGCCTTCCAGTTAGCTCGAAATAGTTACTGACAACAAGGAATATTTTCTTCCACTGAGAAATAATGTATAATCCTGATGTATAATCCCATCACATTATCTGAATATAGGATTGAGTTCTATATTCAACAAATCCGTTTTCATTGAACTAATGTTTGAATAATGGAAGTTAATGAGGCAGAAACATCTACATTTTACTATTATTTTATGAGTGCATTATAGTCTATGTGAGCTGGCTGTCAGGTTTAACAGTAGTATGCCACAATAGCAAAAATATCAGGAGCCAACATACCAGTACAAAAATGCAAACATTCCTTTGGGAAACTACAACATCAACGGCATGTATTTTTCCATAATGCTTTATGATGACCCCCACCTACAGCATACCGCTCTTCACAATTATGTGTTAAAAAGCCGTGCTTTATAATCTCAGTATTTAATTCTTGATGAGTGTGTTTTGCCCTCGAGACAGCAGCCGGCTATTGGCCTAATTTCTTGTCATATTAATAATAGACCTGAATGCCATTTATCTTCAGGCTCCAATCTGCATGGTTAATAAAACTTTATTAAAAGAACCCTCCCAGCTGCACTAATATTGAATCCTTCTTTTTTATTTAGTATGCTAGTTAGCACACCTTTGAAAATAAGAGCATGTGATCTGGTTTTGAAAGCAGAGGATTTTGGATCTGGAAAAGCTTATTCCTATAGACAGGCATGCACAAGGGGACCACAATATTTCCCCACTGTGTTGAAGTGCTGGGTTTCAACATCAATTCATCAATATGGGAGTTTATTTAGCTAACACAGTAAAATTGTGCATTATAAAGCACTCCACCATGACAATAATTCTTTGTTCAATCCTCAGGTTCAAGCACAGTCTCCTCTGGAAACCTTTTGGAGCCTATGGGCTAATTGATGACTGAACAATGGGAGCGGGAAGAAGGACAGCAAGCATGAACTGACAGCAGAGAAGATTCTGAGAGGTAAAAAATAACAACAATGTACCTTTCCCTTTCCTAACATGGCACCCTGGCCAAAAACCTCTTCCAGAAGGTTTTAGAAAAACATTATATAAAATTACGTTTAAAAAAACGCAAAGAGCAACTGCACTTACAAAGCCCTCGAAAGATTTTGTTGTTGTTTACCCTGAAGGTACACCTCCTACAAAGCATCCTTAAAGCTAAGCCCATGATAACAAACAGTAAACATCTGAACTAGAAGTCATTTTCAGTGTCTTCAATAAACTGCAGTATACCATTGAAAAGCAAAGCTCATTGAAGTAAAGCAGCATTAGACACAGACATCCAGGGTAAAACACACCAAAAACCCAGGTTGACTATAGAATAGCATGGGTTGTATACAAGCATGGAAACAGCATGGTAAACTGTAAAACCACTTTGCCAAATACAGCAGGTCATGAAAAGCATTCAATCCAGCATTTGATTCACTTGGATTGCGAGTAGTACAAACGCAGATGCTTCTTTCTCAGATAACACTGCATGATTTCACCGTGCAAAATCTTCTGCAGTGTGCTTTTATGTCTTGAAGGAAGAGGACAGTGTTTCTTCATTTCCATTTTCTATATCATTTTCTTTTTCCTTCCAATAGTTTTAGATTTGATGTAATCCTAGTTTTAAAGCCATGGGTGAGTTTAGCTTTATATTTCTTTGTAATTGACTTACAGGCTTAATTACCAGATATAAAAAGCTCACACAAAGATCACAATTCTATTCTATTCCTTCTTACATTCAGATTACAAAGAAAGATTTGCCAGAAGTAATTTCCAAGTTCTTAGTCTTGTGTTTATACAGAATTGTTTAACTGGCATTGCAAAAAGTATTTTATACTTTCACGAAATTATTTTCATACATATTATAAAACACTAACACTGTAGAGTTAAATGGAATACTTGCTGAATTTATGGTAATAAAAATGCCTTACCTTCAGTCTTTCTGAAACTCCATCATTGAAGCTAATAGTAAATTCCTCAATTTTTGGCACTTTCAGCTTTCCTTTGTTTTTCTGATCAGACTGATATTCAGTTTTTGTTTTAACAACAACCTAAAAAAATAAAATGTCACATTGAAACACACCAGCATGAATTTTCTAAACAGCAAAGTATGTTACACTACATTACACAATACAAATAAGCCAAAATAAATCTGAATAAAACACACCTCACTGTACAAATCTACAAAGCAGGTGACAGGGGTTAATAGTAATTGAAATGAAAGCCGACGAGGTGATCCTCTCTGTTGTATGACTATACTATAACAAATTCAACACCGTAGTAAATCAGTTTCTTCCCTGTTCTATGACTCACAGATACTTTAGTATTTCAACATATATATAAACCAAAAAATTGGTTTGTGAAAAACCAAGATACCAAACCTTTGGGTGGCGATTATTTAAACTGACCGCATTTTAGATCATTAACAGACCCAGCAGTGGACTGAACCACTGGTAAGATGATAAGATAATAATTTATAGCTAGAATTCTCACTGCACATCAACAATGAAATACCTACAAAAAATCTGCTTCAGTAGGCTTGGTATACCAAATAATACTACAGATCAGGGAGCTGAAATACAATAAAGCCCCTCATGAGTTATCTTGAATTCTCTTTTAATCAGATTTAGTGCTGCAAGCTCTATACAGAAGAGAGGTTATTAGAAATACAAATAAAAAATGGGCAGGGGTAATTTGGTTATATCCTTAAGAAGTGATAGGGTATTGGTATGGGCTTCTGGTTCATGCCCCTAACAACTGAATATAAAATGAATATACTGTACACCTTATCCAAAAGGTATACTTGCACCTGGATCTGTCCAATTCATTCATTAAAACAGTACTCTGTTGTTCTGGTGAGGGAGGTGGTGGTGGGAGTTAGCCTTGTAATCCTGCAACCTCCAGCTACATCCAGTTGCCGGTTATGCCAATCAAGTGAAAAACTGCAATGATACTGACTGCTCTCCACTAGGGATCTGAGACCCTCCTGTTTTTTTTTTTTTTTTTTTTTTTTTCCAGTGCATTTACTTTCTGTGGTGTTCTGATTTATCATGCCACAGACAAAAAGCAATAATGCTGTAAACAGTAATACAGCACACGTTGTGGTAGTTGTGAATACAGTGTGTATTTTCCCCCTTGCCCAATTCGTAAGTATTATCTGTACAGTCGTGTTTAATACATTGAATTATTGATTAGTGAAGGGAGTGCAAACATTTTGAGGATGTGCTCTGTATTAACACATTTGCATATGCCTATTCTATTATCCAGTAAATGACAAAGGAAGCCCCACGGCCTGGTTTACCTTGTCTGGAGCGGGATACTGCAGATGGTTTACGTCCAAGGGTGCAATCAGGGGAGCACTTTGAAACCCATCCTCCACACTACGCGGTTGGGTGCTTTTGTCTTGTAAATTACTCCCCAGTTTCACCATCTTCAGCAAATCCCAAATGTTTCGATCTTCAACCTTGATGAGAAGAATTTTTTTTTTTTTTTTTTTTAATGATCACTAACGAAACAGATGGTAGAGATGGTAAATTGTGCAATCAGATTCTGCGCGTAGTCCGTTTGCTTTAATTTACATTGATTACTTTTGCAGCTGTTTTATTTGTAGGATTTGCACCAACAAACCATGCATATTAATGATGTTCTTCTGTCGGCCCAGAAATATATAAGCACAATGGCAGTTGTAACTATAATTAATCTTATAGTACATATAAATTAAAAAAAGAAAAAAAAAACTTTGCACAGCGAATCATAAAATGTATAGATGTCAAACGTATCAGCCACACACACACACACACACACACACACACAATACACACACACATATATATATATATATATATATATATATATAAAGAAATATAGAAAAAAAAAGTTCTGGTTATATAGCACTTTATCAAAGCCCAGGCAATGAACAGGATATTACGCTACTAACAAAATTTACATCATGTCACGTTCATAAATCTGCAGAAAGTTCTTTTAATTGTTTATTTTAAATCTAAACGTAAAAACAGAATAATACATAATAGACATCAATATAGAAACTGCAAAAATTAAAAAAACATATATGTAATAAATTGCTAATATTACTTAGTTGTTTTAAGTATTATATTGTAATACATTAAAACACAAATCCACAAGTGAACGCAGTTAAGACTAACGCAATATATATATATATATATATATATATATATATATATATATATATATATATATATATATATAATTTATAAAATATATTTAAAAATGTAATAAGCGAATACATTTACAGACTCTTTTTTTGTGGTATATTACAAACAGTTAACTTGTAGCAACATCCAAGAGCATCGTTTTGTTTTTCTCAAGAACTCTACGTACTACGCCCAAAATAAAACAATGGGGGGAAAAAAACGGTACATGTAAGGGAAGATATACTCACTGAAAATGTAAATCTTTGCAGTATCCTCTAAGCTTTTTTTAAACAGAACCAAGGGAATGAACAACGAGCCTGCAGTCTGAAAAACAGTAGTGCTAACCCTAAAAGAAGGGAACTATCAGTTGATGAAAGGAAGGCAGAGAGAATGGTAGTGAAGGCAGTTCACGTATTCCCTCCAGGCAAACCTAACGCTCTACCAGTTTTTTTTTTTTTTTTTTTTTTTTTTTTGCTTTTGCTTTTGCATCCAGCGCCACCGGGGGGTTTATAATCTGTCTTGCTCCCAGTGAAATTGAAAGTTTATTGCAATTTTATCGGGCATGTTGTGAACGCCGCCTAGTGGTTTATTAATATATACATCATTTTACAACTGGTTGAATCACATGCAAAGAAAGTATTAGGCATCCATCCTAGTGTAGACCACAAACACTATTTATACAGATTAAATGATTAACAATCTAAATTTTGATAGTTACACTAACTTCTGATTATTATATCTCCCTAATATTTACTTCAATGAGCCCCTTCACTAAACCCTTCTGTCTGACCAATTATAAAAAGGCCTTTGCAGCTACAGCTCCCATCCAAGATGCAGTTGATCCTCCATCACTCATACCTTGTTGATGTCTGACCAATGGACTTAAGGCGGTTTCATTGGATCCAGGTTCAAAATGTCTAATCATTCTGGTTAAAAGGCTTGATACCAGGTTTCCAGTTCAAATCCTGGCTCAGCCATTGGCTCACTGTGTGTGACCCTAAGCAAGTCACTTAACCTCCTTGTGCTGTCCTGATGTAAAACTGAGGTCCTACTGTAAAGTGATTGCAGCAGCAGTGTATTTTTTATGCATAGTTCAACCCCTAGTCTCTGTAAGTCGCTTTAGATAAAAGTGTCTGCAAAATGACTAACTAATAAATAATAATGATAGACTATTACATATGAAAGCTGTTTTTTTTCAGTTATTTAAGGAGTTTGAGACATTTTGAACTGGAACTCAATTAAAAACGCTACGCAGGGGCTGGATTCCTGAAAAGCTAGCAATGACTGATATTCAAGAATGACAGGTCACTCAAAATAGTAAATTACATCTGTAATACAATAATACATAGGAATTTAATTATAATCTGCACTAGACTCTTTTAACAGCCTGATCTTCCCAGCAATGCAGGTTTCTGAGAGTGTTAGCTACATTATTATACAGAAGACCAGATGGCAAGACAGCACACAAACCTGACCTCAACACCTCCTGCCATTTAGTCCTGGGCTTCTCTCTTGAGAAGTCTTGACAGCTGTAATGAAAGGAATTGTGGTCACTGAGGCTAAAATGAGCCCACAAATCACACTTGCTTGTGACATAATCCATATTCAAACCACAGAATCCAGAGGTGAAAGCCACAAAAGGCTAGTGAATTATTCCAATCCACAGTGTTCCCCCTTTCGCATTTTCAGTGCCAATAACGAGAGTCTTGTCTTTTCATAGTAAATCACTCTGAATGCACAGCTATTCCAACAGTCAACATATTTATTTGTACAGTTGACATACAACAGCATACTGGACTGAATTAACTATTATAAAGGGATCTCTAAAATACAATTGAATTAACATACAAACAATAAACAACATTTAAAAAATGTCCCTGGGATTCTATATTTTTACACCATACAGACATTGTACAACAGTATAACATTATAGATTAAAAATATAAATTTAAACCAATATAGTATTTCTCTTATTTAGAATACATTATCTAACACAATTTTTGTTCCTGGGTAGTAAGTGTTATTTCCTAATTGCTTATGCCTCAAAAGTATAGAAAATGGCTATTATTCCCCACAGACTTTGCTTTTGTGACCAGGACAGTGATATTTCAAAATATCACTATTTCCAATGGGAAAACGGGCAAATGTGTGCCTTTTCGTTCACATAAAGTCAGAAAAAACAACATATGAATCCAAATTAATATGTATTTATACTAAAGTAATACAAAAATGACTACAAAAGATTTAGAAGTGAGTAGTTTTTCGAGATTTACGATTATACTGTATTTACAGTATAATCGTAAATCTCGAAAAACTACTCACTTCTAAATCTTTTGTAGTCATTTTTGTATATACCACTTGCTGCATATTTGTTCTTGTTGATATGCAAGCTGCTCTCTATGGAGCTTGCAAGAGAAGCAGCTTTGCTGTATTGATCGATCTTTTTTCTCTCTGGACTTACACTTTGGGTTATGGCATTTCCTGTTCATTTCATGGCACAGAGTAAACTTCCATCTCAGTTTATTAATAGCTATTAAAAGCTAATTTGAGAATAAATAGACTGAAATATAATTTCAATATTTTTCTGTTTTGAACCTTTTCTGTTTTTTTTTTTTTGTTTTTTTTTTTTTTTGTTTGTTTTTTTTTGTTTTTTTTTTTTTTTTTTGTTTTTTTGCAGGAGAAATATGTTTTGGGAAATGTCTCTTATATTGCCACCAGGTGGCATATGCATACCATTCTTGATGCTAGAAATGGGGGCCTTTTGTAGTCAATATATCGGATTTATTATAATATTAATATATATTATTATTATTTATTATTACAATAATAATAATAATAATAGTATATGTGTGTTGTAAAATTAGCTTGGATTTTATATTAATTCAAAATTGAATTAAACATTCATTTTCTAGTTAGGAAATATAGTTAATCATTAAAACAATACACTGTGACTGGAGCACAGTCTTCTTAACTGGACAAACCTGAGAGCTTTGCTGTGTAATTAACCCTTACCTCTGCAGCAGACAGCCAGTGCTTGCCATGCAGTTTCAGGTTCTAAATAGACTTTAATACCTGCTATTAACTATTCTCAGCTGTTTTGTTTTATAAGACAACAATTTATATGACTTTTAATCAGTATGCTGTAAAAGTGCATGCAAGGTACCTGCCACAGAGAAAAAAAGTATGCATTCAGTTCTGAATACTCATCATGGAAAAGCAAGCTACGTCACTTTCAAAACTCACGGTTCCATCTTTGTCTATTGAACAATTTACAGTACAATTGAGATACAACTCTGAATGTCAGCACTATAAATAGAACGAGCAGTTATATCACACTGTCAATATGAATAGTTTCCAAAGACACGCTTTAGTACTGTCTACCCTTCAGCTGTCCAGCTGAAAATTATCTGCACAGTGTTCACAGCTGAGTCTGACTGTTATCACTGAGGCAGCAGATTGCTGCTGCCCATGTTAGGGGAATGCACTTATGTGGCTCATATACCAAATGAGATGGTATAACATCTGTATATCTGTCTTATTTACTGGTATGTGAATATAAACACATAACAATACAGAAAGGAGTGCTAATCAATGACAATCTGTTATTACCTTGTAGTGTCACCAGCACTATTATCAGTGACCCTCATCCTTTTACCTGTGATTTTGTGGTTCTATACTTCAATTTAGATTATGCAGATCTTACAAAGGTTTCTGCTACTTCCTGATATAAAATCCTCCACAGAACTGTAGCAATGTTTCCCTTTTTTTATCTACAGAGTTGTATCCCCCCACCTCCAAAACAAAAACAACTTCAAGACAAGAAAAAGGGGGACCTACCTAGCAGCCTACCAGCTTTAAAAAAAATGTTATTTTAAAGAACATGACATGACTAAAATTAATCTGTTATAGATCACGGAATAAGAACATCCAAGATTAAACTGAAAGGTTGATTTGCTCAAAAACTGAACTGTTACATAACAGATTTCTGATTAGGTTCAACAAAATTATACTTTCTGGCTACAAAGGGGATCCAAAGCACACACTAACACACACACATACTTCTGTAGCATGAGAGAATGTCACAAGTTTAGTCTAAAAATACAAATTCTATTTATTAACTGTGACATTTTCTTCCAGCAGACTGAGGCCATTTTCCCCAGAGGCTGCCACACACTGTCAAACTGGATTTGCTCAGCGGAATCTTTGTCTTTCTGACAGAGGCAGGGATGATGTCATCAGAGCTTTTCATCTCCCTGCCCTATGGAGGCTATTATTCTCTGTTAATTTCCTGTAGAAGAGCAGCAAGCCTGCAGTAAGCCCTCAGCATATCCTTTCATTCTATCATAAAAACAACATGGAGCAAAGGGAGCATCATGTAGCAAATAGTTACAAGGTTAATGAAGGGTTTTGCTTTATTTTTACTATCCATGGGGTAACAAAAGAATAGGTTTGCCTTCGCTGGATGTGTGAGCATGATTGTCTATTCACTGCACCCCATCTTTGAAAGTTCATCTACATATTCTGCATGTAAGAAAAATATTAAAGAGTGGGTCAGTTTATTTCCTTTTGATACTTTTCCCCTTTCTGAGTGGTTCTGGGCTCTGTTGTTCCAGTATAGAGTTATTATCTGGCTTGGAGCTTGCCTGAAGAACCGTAAGTGCTGGGACTATCAGCCTTCCTAATTCCATTCAAAACAAGTGACAGTGGTCAATATTCATAGAGCTACCACCATGCTAAAAAAAAAAAAAACTATTAATTTAACAGTTAACAGAGGTAAATGCTTTATGAATATGGCCCAATGTCATTTTTAAGTTATGTCATCCCTACTAGCATAGTTGAAAAGTCACATGGTAATACGATTTGAATTGAATGAGGAGGCCTGTTCAGTCCTGGTACTTGGGGGGGGAAAGGCAATTTCAATGCCATTTGAAGCTACTTACTTTTTAAATATATTTTACTGTAGTTTAAATACCTTTAAGACCTTCCTCATAACTAAGCAACAATAGAAGGCCCAGGCCTTGGGCAAGGAGCAAAATAATTTCTGAATCCAACATAGAGTAAATTATTCATGCATTGCATGTTTTGGAAACAATTTAGCCAAATATTTAAGAAATTTACCAAACTAACACTAGGTGGCATTGTTTAACTGAGTTATAATGCATCAATTTGATATCCTTATGTCATAATTCTCTCATAAACCCTACACATGTACTGTATTTGCCTATTTAAACCTCATAGCAAGACATCACTTTGAAAACCAAACAAGAAAGACACATAACATAGGTACAAATTACATCTTCTGTGTTGCCAAGACTACTACAGAATATCTAGTGTGTGTGTACCAACATGTTGAAACAAGATCGGGAATGAACAGGCTTCATAAATATCTTCTGACTATACCTCAGTTTACCACAGATCCTGTTATTTTTATTTTCCTTGAACTAATAGACTTGCAAATGTGCATTGTTTGTGTAATGAGGCTTAACGATTAATCTCTTAACATAATTTCCAGCTGCGTGCTGTTCTCTTTGCAAACTTATAGCAACCTAGAGATCCCTAATTACTATGCCCTGCTGTGGTCCTAAAGGGTTAAGAAACAGTATGATATTGTATTCTTTACTATATGGCATGTGTACTATACAGTACGTTAAACTGAAGTTGCTTACAGAAAAAACTGTACAAATAAAAATATTCAGACAATTTAAATGCCTTGGATGCCTTAAATTCTCTTGAGATTTAACAGCTGGAAGCAAGGGCTGGCAAACCACATGATGCTGTTATATTTCAGGTTGTGCTTCACTGTATTTCAGAGATCATGGTGGTTATTATTTTTGACATAAAATTGATTAGTAACATAGCCTGCAGAAGCTGTAGCAAATGATTTACTATGTGGTATTATCTTTAACAAGTTACAAATCATTTCAGTGATTCTTTTGAATCGCTTTGTGTAAAGACACTCTGGCTAAATATTTCCTTCAAAGAGTAACCAAAAAGAAACTGCCCGGAAGGAACAAGGGCCCATATTGTCAAAATGTAGAAGTATTTTTCAGAGATTGACAGATATTCCTGCATGTTAAATCCAGTATATTACAGTGGCTCTGTTATTTGGCATTTTGTATAGCATACAGGGCTTTGTACAGCATAAATAGTTGTGCTCATGGCTGTTACCTGCATTTAAAACAACAATTTCTTTTTTTTTTTTTTGAAGCAACCATACTGCAGATGTATAACATGTGATGGCACTGAAGACAAACTCCATCTTCCTTTCACAATTACGTTTTATTCATTCAACATTTCACATTACAAATATTCAAAAAGTATGCATACTGTTATAAATAGTTGGCTGCAAACAATTTAATAACATTAGATTTTCTTTTCACTAGCACTTTTACAGACCAACTCTAGAAAAAAGGACATTTGTATTATATAACTTAATTAGAAAGAAAAATACAAAAATAAGAACTTATAAATGTGAAATGACATAATAAAAATTAATGTGATATCTTAAGTAAAAAATGCTATTAATAAATACAACAACCTTCCCATACACAGTTAAAAACTACTGAAATGTTGCCATCAAGTAACATCATTAACAGACAAATATTTAAATATCTTTTCCTTCTGAAAATGTGAACCATATATTGTTGAGCACAATATAGCAATTAGTAAAAACTAGACACTAACATATTAAAAGCTTCACCTCAAAAATAGAACAAATTCTGATCAAAATTATAAAAATTAATTACATTCCAATTAAAAATATACCAATAAAACTGCTAAATACATTATTGACCTAATAATTACAATGCTATCAATCACAGTAGCTTAAAATAAAGTAACAAAATAAGCAAATGAGCACAAAACTTTTAATGTTTTAAAAATAACTTCAATTTATATTAGTACAAATATTTAGATTTTTTACAAACACCAGCATGAAAAGGATTACACTAACAGTAGAAAATGACTGTGAAAAACATATTAACATCTTTTTTAAATGTCTGCAATTAAATGGCATTAAAGAATTACATTGCAAAGATTATTTTCTGAAAAAGTTAAAAAAAAGTATTGCACATAACAACTCGAAGGTTAACTTGCAACATTTACCACATTCAAGTCTTAAGTCCCCTATCGTGAAAGGTTTAGTTTTTCAAAACAAAGGGGACAATGATCAAGTCTTTCCAACAGTGTCCTTTAAAATGCTCAATTTCTGCACTGCAAAATTTTTTAGCGTTTTATTTGTGCATTCCACAGAGGTCTGTGTATGGAGAAGGCATATAGATTAACACATGGAGGGGTCCTTAAGAAATTAAAGGTTTATAAACACGTCTGTATCACAACCACGACAATTCATTTTAAAAGCTAATCTTTTGTTGTATTTTTTTCATGCATGCTAAGGATTACAATATCAGCTAATTGGCAGTTCAAGAATATATATTAATCATATATATATATAACTATATTATCTATATATATCTATATATTATATATATATATATATATATATATATATATATATATATATATATATATATATATATATATATATATATATATATTATATTTAGCTATATTTATATTTTGTGGATTTAAAATATTTTTAACTATGTTCCATTCGGATTGTGAAATGGTACAGCCAAACATTACCAATTTTTTCTTTATTTAAACCACTTTAAAATTTCGCCTGTGTCGGTTACGTGAAATGTCTATTATATATATATATATTATAATATATGATATATTTATATATATATAATATATTTTGTAAAGTCGAAGGTTTCACTCCCATTAGGTGACATGGGAACCAAAAAATGGGTACTTTAATATAGCCACGTGCTGAATACATGTTTAGAAAATACATGTTAAGAAATATTAGTTTAAAACAGCAACTTATTCTTGTCATGCTTTAAGACCAGATATTTTTTCAGTTTATATAGCAACATCTAGTGAAAAAGATATAGGATTTTCTATAACGATACACGTTCGATCTCTCCTCTGTAAATTTTAAAACGGCACAGCCAATGCACGTTTATTAGTTAAAAAAGTTTCCTCAGCACTGAAATGTATAAAAAGCGGAATTGAAAATAATATATATTAAAATTATTCAATTTTTTTAAATGAAGTTTACCATATATGCAGATCTCTCCATAACAAAAGTACAAAAGCTACCCTTCACAATGTGAAAAATTGAGGTATTGCAAAAAGGGTTTTCCCATTTGTGAAAAAAAAAAAAAAAAAAAAGCCTAAAATGACTGTTGGAAAAAAAAAGATATAGAAAAGTAGTGCATAATAAATGTATCTATGTGCATGACAAAATAATTGCTAGAAAACACTGTACCAAAAAATCAGCAGGCCATGTATAAAATGTCTTTTTTTTTCATTAACAGAAAATTGTTATAAAGTGTTATACTACTATAATGTTAACCCACCACACCACAAACTTATGTTAAAAATTGTATAACTGCACACCACCAAGCCAACAGAAGGATAATATTTTACTATATTAATATGTTATATCAGCAATATAATCCCTGATAAGTTATATGTAAGCACGTTGCAGATCCTACGGTACTACTGCAATACCAACACTAGTATAAGCAATTCTTTTCCATCACATCTGTTCAGCTAATGCAGATTTTTTTTTCCTAATACACCTAACTGTCTAGCAAGACCTTTGAAACTTTGTGGATTTATTCTGAAAATGCCTCTGCTTTAAAATTATTAGTTATACTGCAATGTTTAAGGTCTTAGACTGTTCTTTAACAATTTGAGGCAATCTTTGGTTTGCTGGATTCCATCACAACATCATAAGAAAAACAGTTATGATGTCTGTCTTGCTGCTGCACAACCATCTTTGGTTGGAGTTCCCTAAAGTCACTAGGTATTACCTCTTTATTGCAGTCTTACTTTGAGTGAATAACTTACAAGTGGCTATAAATATTACAAGCCAACCTGCAAAGCATGCAACAACAGAAATACTTACTCTGCATCACATGCTATACATTAGTTATACTAAAGCATGCAATAATCTCAAGAATGTTGGCACTAGAAAATTATGAAGGTGGCGGGTTTCATTTTTTTTTTTTTTTTAATCTGTATTTTTTTCACTTAATATTTTTTTTTTCTGTCAGTGTATTTCCTGCATTAAATAAATTATATAAAAAAATAATTTAACTAGCATAACAAGGGTGGGAAATCTGCACAAATAGACACAGACAAGGGCCTAAAATTAGCAGTTACTGAATAACACCACAGTAAAAAAAAAAAAAAAAAAAAAAAAAATACTGGGAGCTAACATATTATTTTCTTTTTTTCCTGAACACATTAATGTTCTTAACTTTAATTTTGGTAGGTAATCTTTGTAGCTAGTATATTTCTTATTCCTTTTTTTCTTTTAAAAAAGGTCAGTGTACAACCTGTAGAAACTGTTAATTTCTAACCCCGCCTGCAATTCTATCCATACAAAAGATGTAACTGGAAATGCATTTTTAAAAGTACAGCTTTGTGCTGATTCCTTTTCCCTTTTTTATTGTGTTAATTTGCGGGGAAATAGACAGTCGTTCACATCATACTCAATACATTAGCAGCAAAGCTCGAGGTATTAGGTTTTGCATGTAAAAATTGAGAACAAAAGCTAAACAGCTAGTACACCAAGTAAGCTCTAGCATTAGGATGGTTTAAAGAAAATGCATTAATTGTACTGCAGGAAAGAAAACACCAGTCTGCATTTTTTTTTCTCAAGCTTTGGTTAACTACTAGGGCAATTATTCTCAAATCTGCATCCTAAAAGTACAAAAATAAGTGCACCCATCTCTAGCATGAAACCTTTATACTTCTATGCCAAGTCAAGAACTACCTTTTTCATTAATATTTTTATTAAATTTGTTGGGGTTTATTTATTTATGTTTTAAATGTCTTTCCAATAAATGTCAAATTAATCATTTTGTCGTCATCCGTTGTCCGTCCTCAAGTATATTTAGAGACATATTTGACAAGTTCCTGGAATAAATGACAGTGGCAACCTAATACATCATAAGTGGAAAAAAGCCCTTGCCTTATGAGGAAATTATTTCACAGGTATAAAAGTGCCTCTATTTATCATGCTTAAAGCATGCCAGATCGGTTTCTGTAAGGTTCATTACACAGAGATCTAAAGTCTCAAAAAGGGAGTATGATTTTTTAATGTATTGAACTATCCATGTGTATGATTATATCTCACATTGAGTAAAAGGTAAACAGGATTACTTGACATGTACTCACTTCAATATAGAATTCCAGTTTCAAGAAACGGGACATGTAAAAAGGAACCAGCAACAGAAAAGTGCATTTATTTGTATGACATTTGCAGCTCAAGACGACAGTGCACCTTTCAATTCCAACGGAATGAAATATGCCGAGGGCGATCCCCTCCCTCCTTTACCAATGGCTTGTGGAACTCCCTGCCAGCACGTGAGTGAATAGCAGCCCAGCAATATTCACAGTAATACTGAAGACAGGTAACATTGGCACAGAAGAATGGGGCAAACTTCCCACCACAGCGGGTCCCCTGACATTCGTCACAAAGCTGATCATCAAGGACATATGGCTTCACTTCCACCTGGAGAAGCAAAATACTACATTTTATCTTCCAGTCGAATGTAATGAATGGGTTGTACTTCTGAGTAAACTTAATTATAAGTCATACAGTGGTACAAAAAAGAAACTTAATACAATAAAATAGACTGTAGTATGGTCATGCTGTTTATCGTGTATTTAAGTAAATTGAAATATATATTTTTGTAGCTGTATTTCCATTTTGTCTACTGTATTTAAAACTGAAGGTTTTTTTGGTTTGTTTTGTATTTTTCTTTGAATAAAAAAAAAAAAAAAAACACAGTAAACTTACCCGTTTATCAATTTCTCCATGCTGCAGCTGCACAAACCGAGCACTGATAGCAGCAATGTAACTCTGTTGATTAGAAAAGGCGACCCGCCCAGCTCCTTTGGGGTACTTCAGCTCTGGATCTGTGTCAATGCCAGCATAGCAGACCCCTCCATACAGCCTGTCCATTATCATGGCAAGTTCCACTGCATAAAAAACAAACACATTAACTAAGTAATAGACACACCTTTGAGAATAAATTTAAAAGCAGAATTACTGAAACCTTCCATGTTATTTACCTAAAAGCTAAACATTTTATTACAGTACAGTTAAAAAAGTAAATGTGTGTGTGTGTGTGTGTGTGTGTGTGTGTGTGTGTGTGTGTGTATGTATATATATATATATATATATATATATATATATATATATATATATATATATACACACAGTGCTGTGAAAAAGTATTTGCCCCATGTCTGATTTTCTGCATTTTTGCTAATTTTTCACACTGAATTTGTTAAAATCTTTGTGGGTTGTAGAAGTATAGGGAGGGAGTCTGAGAGAAAAAATGACACCGGTTTGGTTCTTCTTGGTTCTTTGCTAGGTAATCAAACATGCAATCTTCAGGTATGAAAAGGTTATTGCCCCCCCCCTTTAACTCAACCCAATTAAAGGGATAATTAGGGTCAGCTGTTTGAATACTTTGGTTAACAATTAGGCCTGATTTGGGCCAGCCCTGCCCAATATAAATGACTAACTTTGGCCCTTACCATCAGAATGAAGTTGTCAGCACACATGTTTTAAAGGCACATCACGCCACAGTTAAAAGAAATTCCTGAATACCTCTGGAAAAAAAGTTGTTGATGCCTATCAGTCTAGAAAGGGTTACAAAGCCATTTCTAAGGCTCTGGGGCTCCACCAAACCACAGTCAGAGCCATATTGTCTAAATTGAGAGAGTTTGGGACAGTAGTGAATCTTCCCAGGAGTGGCCCTCCTGCCAAAATCTCTCCAAGAGCAAGGCGTAAAATCATCCAGTAGGTCACAAAGAATCCTAGAACAACATCCAGGGACCTGCAGGCCTCTCTCACCTCGGCTAAGGCCAGTGTTCATGACTCCACCATCAGAAAGACACTGGGCAAAAATGGGATTCATGGCAGAGTAGCAAGGCAGAAACCACTGCTCACTAAAAACATGAATGCTTGTCTCAAGTTTGCCAAAAAGCACCTGGATGATCCTCAAGAGTTCCTGAACAATATTCTATGGACAGAGGAGTCAAATGTGGAACTTTTTGGCCAACATGGGCCCCATTATGTCTGGCGAAAACCAAACACTGCAATCCACAGCAAGAACCTCATACCAACAGTCAAGCATGGTGGTGGTAGTGTCATGATTTGGGGATGCTTTGCTGTATCAGGACCTGGACGACTTGCCATCATTGAAGGAACCATGAATTCTGCTCTGTATCAGAGAATTCTACAGGAGAATGTCAGTCCATTAGTCCTTAGGCTGAAGCTGACGTGCAGCTGGGTCATGCAGCAAGACAATGATCCGAAACAAACAATCAAGTCTACATCAGAACGTTTGAAGAACAAAAAATGTTAAGTTTTGTTAAGGCCTAGTCAAAGTCCAGACCTAAACCCCATTGAGATGTTGTGGCAGGATCTGAAATGAGCAGTTTATGCTCGAAAACCCACAAATGTCACCGAGTTGAAGCAGTTCTGCATGAAGGAGCAGGCCAAAATTCCTCCAAGGCTCTGTAAGAGACTGATCAATAACTACAGTAAGCATTTGATTGCAGTTATTGCTGCTAAAGGTGGCGTAACCAGTTATTGAGTCTAAGGGGGTGATTACTTTTTCACACAGGGGCATTGGGTGTTGCATAACTTTCTTTAATAAATAAATTAAATAAGTATCAACATTTTGTGTTATTTGTTCACTCAGTGTCCCTTTTATGTAATATTAGATTTTGTCTGAAGATCTGATAACATTCAGTGTAAGAAATATGCAAAAATGCAGAAAATCAGACAGGGGGCGAGAGAGAGAGCAAGAGAGAGAGAGAGAAAGAGAGAGAGAGAAATAAGACATGTTACCATGTTTGTTCGATTATATATTAAGCTTAATTATACAACTTTTATCTAACCAAGTACCATAATTACTAAAATTCTATTTACTGTACATTACATATGCTAGTTGGATTTTCTGCGTTTTCAGATACATTGCATAAAACAGATAAAACAGCTGCTTTGACAGATGTTAGTTTCCAATTAAGCCTGGCTCAAATTTAATATCACTTTGTCAAAAGATTCATCCTAAATATAATTTCACAAAAAAAACTTAAGTACTTTAAAACACAAGGAAAACCAACTATATACAACAGCTTATTTAAAAGAGGTTTGAAGGCTTTTAGTCTATTTTGACTGAAACAGCACTTTACCAGCACGCAATGGGCGTGGAACACCACCAACAAAAATAGTCTTCCTTGGGTCCAGAGGCTGGGAGCCATCCATCACAAAATCACTATCATTAAGATTCCATGGGCGAATCTGAACCTACAGTTAAACACAATGTGAAGGAAAATTAGAAAACAAAAATACTGTGAGGTATTTCTGAGAAGTCAATTGAAAATTTGCAAGACCTACGTTTATAAAAATAAATAAATAAATAAAATAAGTGCTGAAGCTGCTTGTGTTAATATTTATTAAAAAAAAAAAAAATAGCAAACCTCAAGCCTGTATCACATTCCTAAACAATTAATTCTATTATCAGTTTTAGTAATAAAAAACAATAAAAGCTGAAAATACACTGTGTTATGGAGCAGCAATTTAAATACATACTGGTTTATCTTTAATGGTTGGACTGGAAACACAAAGGTAGAGCTTTCCATCTTCTTCAATACAGGCATCGATCAGAGCTTGCACAGAGCTCTCATCTTGGAAAAGGAGGAATGCATAACCTGAGGAGAAAGTGACAAGCATGAAATCAGTTGTACATACTTAAATGGGTCAATGTCTTCTTTTTATTTATATTCAAAGGTCTGAATACCTGAATAAATCCAGGTAATTTTAGGCAGCTCTAAAAAGATTAACCTACCTTTAGGAGGAAAATAAGACTTGCTTTCCGCTTTATGAGGCCAATCCACAAAAAGATGGCCAAATCTTCTGAAACTAGCTGTAATTTCATCTACAAGATCATAATGAAAATAAAAATCAGTATTAAAACTAAAACTAAAATCGTGTGATGTGTTTCTAAAATATAATAATAAATACATCAACTTTATTAATACAGCCACTACCCGACTTGTGCAATTTAGTTCTTAAAGGTGCAGTTTCAAGATATATATATATATATATATATATAGACCAGCACTACCTACTACTCTTCTTATCTTGTAAAGCTGGTTAAAGTTTCAATAACAATTGATTAGGTATACCACAGGCAGGGCAGCACCGGATGTAAGTGAAAGAAAACAAAAACAGCAGTTCTTATTGCAATTACCTTCATCAATATCGGGAGGAAGGCCTCCAACAAATACTTTGCGTGAATAACGTTCGACTCGCTCTCCATTCTGGTGGGGAAAGCAGTGCGGAGAGCCTAACCCAGTAAGACCTTGTTCAGCACGATCATCATCAGGAAAGCCATCTTCTATCGGAAACAAGGATGAATGACCTAAAAAAGAAAAGGAGTAGATACAGCATATTAGTATTCGAAGGAAAAACTCAAACAAATGCTAGAACGCTGTCAATAGGGTGGAGAGCCACTACTGGCTGTTAGATGGGCACTAATACAATGCAACAGCCCAAAACTTTTGAAACTACAATGCTTTTTGTGCACATTCTAGATAAAAATCATGTTTAGACAGCAACATATTGTTCCCCCATCATGGTTTGAATGCAATAGAATTTCGCAAGGCATTTCAACTGCAGTAGTCATCCTGAAAGAGTCGGTTAAGTGATACTGCCTTAGGGAAGCATTATGTAACATAACTTCTTCCGGGATATTAATTTAATATACATAAGCTTTGGAACAAGAAAAGAAAAATAACTGAAATCTCAGGCTTGAATTAGAATATTTATTGTCATTGTCGAAACAGCAAACACTGTGGTAAAGCTACACAAATTAAACATGTTATATACAGCCCACGTGTTTTTAATTTTTATAACGACTCCAAACTTGCATTCAGCAAGTTATAAAAGGCAGACACACAACATCGGTTGCGCAAGAATACACTTACTATAGTTAATTTCAGCTTACTGATCTTGCATTTCCTTAAAACACAATTATCAGCAAAACTGGGACTTCTAGTGCCATATAAAAAGGATTTAAGGACAAAACAATTCTGAAATATAAAAATAATTTTGACATTTTCTTGTATGGATGGATTATTAAACAAAACATATATGTGTGTGTGTGTGTGTGTGTGTGTGTGTGTGTGTGTGTGTATTCTCTTTCTTATTTAGTTACTTATTAAAGATAGCCACAGTAGATGATTAGATTTTTAAATATAGCTCAATTACATTTAAATTGCTGTTAAAAGAAATGCTGTACATTGATTTTTATTATTATTAACACATATGCACACACAACAATGATTATACTATCTTTCTTTTTGTTTTTACCTCGCCGTCTCCCATATGTCCTTGCTGCATGTAAACAAGAAAAAAAACAACTTTTCAAAAAAAAAAAAAGCACGTTTTTTTTTTTTTTTTTAAAACAGATGACTACATATCGGACAACTTATTTGGACAAAATAAAGTACTGAAAATGTATCCTTAACATTTTAAAATGAAGCATGATTCAAAATTATGATAACACTGATTACACCGTGTAACAAATTTTTATTTATTTTTTGTTCCTGTTTTTATTTATGTTCTGTTACGATTATACTGTAAATTTACAGTATAACCGTAAATCTCGAAAAACTACTCACTTCTAAATCTTTTGTAGTCATTTTTTTTATTACTTTAGTATAAATACATGTTAATTTGGATTCATATGTTGTTTTTTTCTGACTTTATGTGAACGAAAAGACACACATTTTCCCATTGAAAATAGTGATATTTTGAAATATCACTGTCCTGGTCACAAAAGCAAAGTTTGTGGGGAATAATAGCCATTTGCTATACTTTTGAGGCATAAGCAATTAGGAAATAACACTTACTACCCAGGGACAAAAATTGTGTTACATAGTGTTATAAAACCAGCTATTAGTAAGTACTACCTTCAGATAAATGATTTCCATTACATAAGAGTAGATGCTGAGCTTCATGCTGATTTGAACTCGGCTCTCGCCAAGATAAGCACCAACTAAGACGTAGCTTTGCACTAAACTAATGTGATCCATCTGCATCTCCATCCATTTGCACTGTTTTCCATCTGATGATGTAGATATCCTTCTGTCTGGTGTTGATTGCTGAAGTATATTGCTGGCTCCAGGAATCAGCTCATTTTGCCTCCCCAGCGCATCAACACACACAACGGCTGTGATGCTGGCTCCGGGGATCAACCCAGTGCAGTCTCCCCAGTGCATCAGTATGACAACTGCCTGGATTGAGTTAAGTAGGGTACATCTCTGGGGTCTTCAATTGGGCACCTTCCACCCTTGGTGTTTCGTTGACCAGCCCACGACACCTCAAGAAGGCTCAACAGTGACTCTGGCGTCCCAGCATCACCCCCCTCCATCCCCCACTCACCTCAGCTTACTTACCTGTACATCAGCGTTGCTTTCTTTCTATTGTTTCTATTCTATTATATATATATATATATATTCTGATTATAGCTCATGAGTTGACCACAAAAAGAAAAGAAAATGTGGGATGCCTCTTAGCTTTTGTAACATCTGTCTGCAGATCATTAGCACTACTGTATGACAATTGAATAAAGCAATGTTTCCATCTACACCATAAACCAAAATGAAAAATATGAAAAAATAAATAAATCAAACTCATGTCATTGCAATATCCAACGGGGGCTGCCAGAGTTACAACTGAAATAGGCTTGATCTCAATCTGCTGCTGATGGAAATAAACACAACTGATTTCAAACAGCTGTAAAGACTGTCATTTTTTCCTACTGAGACTCTAAAACTACACTGCACAAAAATAAAATACAACAATCAACACATTTGCTTACCATTAATCGGCAAAGGACTGTCTGCTCCCGGGTGCGAGAAGCCTAAGCGACCTAATTGGGGGGGGGGGATTTATTAGTAATTAAAATATGACTTGAGGTGCACCACTCAACACATACACACAGTTTACTGTAAATATTTGCAGCTGTAAACACATATGTATGGTTTTGCTTAACTAACTGATGTGCAGTATCGATAGTTTTCCTGATTAAGAGAAACACATTTGCATGTAAACCAGAATAACCAAGAAAAAAGAGTCTACATTAACTTTTATGGTGTCCCTTTCTACTGCAATAAGCCCAGACAAGGCTTCGCTTATTTCGAACTCCCGAAGATGACATTGCTAGTCACATGAGCAAAAGCATGTTTAGGAGCTGAATATCCAGTGACAATGATGCCATGTGACAAGACACCCTCTTGTTCCTAATATCAGACCTGCACATCTTTGACAGTTTAAATGATTAAGCAACATTACAAAACGTTTGATACTTTACTGGCGTTTAAACTCGAAATCATTAACACCCCTGTATCAAATGCTGTTTCAGTTAAAAGTTGTCTATGTACAGGAACTTTGTGAACACCTTGCACAATTCTGTCTTAGGGCAAGCTCGGTTGAGTTTCCTTATAGAATTAACTGTTGGTGGTTATAGCATCCTGAGTAACAGTACAAGAGTGTGGCCTGTTTTAGCACTGTTCTGATTTTCAAAGCATGGCTGGGGAAAGAAGGGCTGCTGTAATACTAGCAATCTGCAATATGAATAGGAAATGACAAGCGTGTAACTCCAAAAGTATGCCAAGTATTGTTGGTTGAATAAAAGTTAATATTTTGTAAATGTTATCCTACAATAATGACGCATTTTATTGATACAGCAGGTATCTTTTAGGGTCTTTTACCACCTCTAGTAAAAACCAATACATTTTTAAACTTCAGTATTTCCTATGTGTTATTTTGAGAATTGTCTAACTTTGAAGGAAATTCCCTCCTATGAAATAGATCAGATAAGAGTTCACAAACACCCTATTTCAGAATATTATACTCAGCTCTGTGAGTATTAAAGTTGTTCTCACCGTTCTGTTAACTTATTCTGCTATTACCCTTGCCCATGTTCCTGCATTCAGTGAATATGTGTTAAGATCAAAACATATAAACTACTTGAGAGATGACTGATTAATCATTTGTATATACTCTAGCTTTTCAAAGTGACTGTCACAGGTTAAATACAGTCCGTTTCATTTTGTTTATATCAATCATGTTCCTGCTGCTACAAGTAATTAACTTTTACTAGCAATCATTTTGTAAAAATGTTCAGTGGTTGCCAATTAGGTAACGTCTATGTTAGGCAACCTAGGCAACGTCTAGGTTGTTATAGCAATTATCTTTTGATGAGCAAGAATGATGATAAACCAATCATTAGAGAACTCAAAAGTAAACTTCAGCTTAAAAAGGACACTGCTAAGACAACAACCTCTAAAAGAAAAGTTTCCGACTAGATATGTATACTTACAGGTGACCCAGCCCAAATGTCAAAAGCAGCAAAAAAAAAAGGGCTTGTTACTATAGGAATCACTTACAAAAAAAAAAAAAGTTTTAGAAGTTTCTTGGGACAAAATAATCAATTTCTGAGTAAAAGTGACAAAAAAAGCAATTTAAAATATAAATTAGTGGGTTTTTTTTTTTATTTATTGTTTTTAGATGTGTGAATTTGACCTTGTAAAAAACACACCGAAAAACAAACTTGCATATACAGTAATTGTAGCAAAGATAAATAAACATTACTAAAAGAGGTGTACCCATTGCACTGCATCCAACACCACACATGATGCTGTGTACAGAAAAAAAACATACCTTTTAACGAGTCTTGTTCAGCCCTCATAATGTCAATCAAGGAATTTTCCAAAGAGTGCATGTTGAAACCATCAAATGACCTTGTACGCTCCTGTGGGTAAATACACAGAAACACTGTTTAAACAAACATAACTTTGAGTAATTATTCTCGGACGAGACAACCAATCTGCACAGTATTTGACCTACTGAATATCAGAGACACAGGACATTAGCATTCCTGTTCTATATTTAGAAAAACAAAATGAAACCAGGCAAATCAAAGAGGGTATAAAGTAATTTGTCTTTGGAAAGTCAGCCACATTTAAGAAAAAAAAAAAAAAAAAAAAACAAAAAGTCACAGAAATGATACGGTATAATTATTTTATATTATATCTATCTATCTATCTATCTATCTATCTATCTATCTATCTATATATATGACACACAGTGCCTATAGAAAGTCTACACCCCCTTTCAAAATTTTCACCTTTTGTTGCCTTATAGCCTGGAATTAAAATGCATAAAAAAAAAAAAAAAAAAAAAGGTTTTTCATTTATCTACACATCCTACCGCCACAACTTCCAAGTGAAACAAAATATTCTAGAAATTTGTTAAAAATAAAAACTTAAATAGTGTGGTTGGATAAGTGTCCATCCCCCTTGTAATAGCAATCCTAAATTAGGATGTAACCAATCGCCTTCAAAATCACACACCAGTTAAATGACCTCCACCTGTGTTAAACTGTAGTGATTCACATGATTTCCGGATAAATTCAGCAGTTCCTGTAGGTTCCCTCTCCTGGGTAGTGCATTTCAAAGCAAAGACTCAACTATGAGCACCAAGACGTTTTCAAAAGCACTCCTGGACAAACTTGTTGAAAGGCACAGATCAGGGTATAAAACACATATCTAAGGCCTTGAATATCCCTTGGACTATGGTCAAGATGATTATTAAGAAGTGGCTCCACCAAGAGCCTGCACAGATCAGGCCATCACTCCAGACTAGATGACCGAGCAAGGAGACTGATCAGAGTGGCTATCAAGAGGCCAATGGCAACTTTGCAAGACCTACAGGCTTTTATGACCAAGACTGATCAAAGTGTGCATGTGACAACGATATCCCAAGCACTCCACCAATCTGGCCTGTATGATAGGATGGCAAGAAGGAAGCCATTACTGAAGAAAGCCCACCTTGAATCCCATTTGAAGTATGCAATAAAACACTCAGGAGATTCTGTAGCCATGTGGCAAAAAGTTTTGTGGTCTGACGAAACTAAAATGGAACTTTTTGGCCTAAATGCAAAGCGTTGTTTGGCACAAACCCAACAGAGCACTTCACCCAAAGAACACCATCCCTACTGTGAAGCATGGTGGTGGCAGCATCATGTTATGGGGATGTTTCTCATTGGCAGGGACTGGGGAACGTGTCAGGATAGAAGGGAAAATGAATGGAGCAAAGTACAGAGAAGTCCTTGAGAAAAACGTGCTGCCCTCTGCAAGAAAGCTGAAACTGAGACGGAAGTTCACCTTTTAGCATGACAGCAACCCAAAGCACACAGCCAAATCTACACTGGAGTGGTTAAGGAACAAAAAGGTAAATGTCCTTGAGTGGCCCAGTCAGAGATCTGACCTAAATCCAATAGAAAATTTGTGGCATGACTTGAAGATTGCTGTCCATCAACGCTCCCCTAGGAACTTGAGAGAGCTTGAACAGTTTCGTAAATAAGAATGGTCAAATATCGCCAAATCTAGGTGTGCAAAGGTGCTTCAACCAAGCATTAACTCAGGGGGGTGGAGACTTATCCAATTATATTTCAGTTTTGTATTTTTAATATATAATTTTTTCTCAATAAAAACTTTTTTTCTCCTTAACATTGTGGAGTACGGTATGTAGATAAGTGGAAAAAAACCCTCACTTAAATGCATGTAACTCTGAAGTGCTGACACAACAAAATGTGAAAAAAAAGGCATAATGACTTTCTATAGGCACTGTATATATATACAGTGCCGTGAAAAAGTATTTGCCCCATCTGATTTTCTGCATTTTTGTATATTTTTCACACTGAATTTGTTCAGATCTTTTTGGGGGTTGTAGTAGTATACAGAGGGAGTCAGAGTCAGAACTTATTCACAAGTTATTGTCCACTCTAGTTAACTCAACCCAATTAAAGGGATAATTAGGGTCAGTTGTTTGAATACTTTGGTTAATGATTAGGCCTGATTTGGGCCAGCCCTGCCCAATATAAATCTGACTAACTTTGGCCCTTACCATCAGAATTAAGTTGTCAGCACCCTGGTTCTAGAGGCACATCATGCCACAATCAAAAGAAATTCCTGAAGACCTCTGGAGAAAAAGTTCTTGATGCCTATCAGTCTGAAAAGGGTTACAAACCCATTTTTAAGGCTCTGGGGCACCAACAAGCCACAGTCAGAGCCATATTGTCCAAATGGAGAAAGTTTGGGACAGTAGTGAATCTTCCCAGGAGTGGCTGTCATGCCAAAATCTCTCAAAGAGCAAGGCATAAAATTGTCCAGGAAGTCAAAGAACCCTAGAACAACATCAAGGATCTGCAGACCTCTCTTGCCTCAGCTAAGGTCGGTGTTCATGACTCCACCGTCAGAAAGACACTGGGCAAAAATGAGATTCATGGTGGAAATCACTGCTCACTAAGAACAACATGAATGCTCATCTCAAGTTTGCCAAAAAGCACCTGGATGATCCTCAAGAGTTTTGGAACAATGTTCTATAGACAGATGAGTCAAAAGTGGAACTTTTTGGCCAACACGGGCCTCATTATGTCTGGCGAAAACCAAACACTGCATTCTACAGTAAGAACCTCATACTAACAGTCAAGCATGGAGGGGGTAGTCTCATGATTTGGGGATGCTTTGCTGCTTCAGGACCTGGACGACTTGCCATCATTGAACGAACCACGAATTCTGCTCTGTATCAGGGAATTCTACAGGAGAATATCAGGCCATCCGTCCATGAGCTGTAGCTGAAGCGCAGCTGGGTCATGCAGCAAGACAATGACTCAAAACACATAAGCAAGTCTACATCAAAATGGTTGAAGAACAAGAAATTTAAAGTTTTGGAATGGCCTAGTCAAAGTCCAGACCTAAACCCCATTGAGATGTTGTGGCAGGACCTGAAACGAGCAGTTTATGCTCAAAAACCCACAAACGTCACTGAGTTGAAGCAGTTCTGCATGAAGGAGTGGGCCAAAATTCCTCCACGGCGCTGTGAGAGACTGATCAATAACTACAGGAAGCGTTTTTGCAGTTACTGCTGCTAAATGTGGTGTAACCAGTTATTGAGTCTAAGGGAGTGAATACTTTTTTTACACTGGGGCATTGGGTGTTGCATAACTTTCTTTAATGAAATAAGTATCCACATTTTGTGTTATTTGTTCACTCAGGGTCCCTTTTATCTAACATTAGATCTTGGTTGCAGATCTGATAACATTGAGTATCAAAAATATGCAAAAATGCAGAAAATCAGACAGGGGGCAAATACTTGTTCACAGTACTATATATATTTTTGTCCACTGTTCCGGGCAACAATCTATCTACGAAATGAGTCGACAGCAAGGTTGCCACGAACGTAGAATTAAATATTTAATATTTCATGACATTTAAGCTGTGTAAATGTTGGGTAGATGCCTACACAAATTCCATCAAGTACTTCTTTAAGGTTTACACTGAAAAACGAAAGCAGTACCAAGTACAAGGTCAGATGAAATGTAAAAGTGTCTTATTACTGTTTGCACTGCCAGATACTGTAACAATATATTGAGGCTTGCACAAATACTGCTACAGTACTTTCTCATCAGCCTATCTATACTTATTTTTGTAATGGTTTGCTTTTCTATGACCTCTTTATGTTTCATGCCCCTTTTCTTTGTTACAAGTTCTCTCTCATCAATTCATTGTACTCCTCCTTCCTGTGACCTGTTCCCTGAGGTCTAGAGACTCACAAGTACCATCTCTAGTACCTAAGCTTCTGGCCTATAAAGAAATGATACTGCCTACAACTGTGACTTCAGTACTAGCCAGCACTAAAAATGAGGAGCAAGGCTGATTATGCAGTCGCAGAGTGCAACTTTGACATCCGTTTAGATTCGCACATGTAAGACAGCACCATATAGGAATAATAAAAAAAAATAAAATAAATTGTTAGTTTAAAATAACTTGTACAAGGACATACAGTAGGGGAATGCTGAAACACCAAGGGAAACAGCAGCAGCTTTGGATTCTAATAAGTGCCTTTAAGTTTATGAACATTTAACAGGTAAAGTATGTAAATGAAACAGTAAACTAGGCTGGGTGGGGAACAACAAAAATCAATCAATAAGTAAGTTCATGTGTAGCAGGACAGAACCTGGGCACGAACAGGACACCTGCTAGTGTCTTTCCCACAATGGAAGATGGGCTCGTCTGCATTCGTGATTTCAGAGCTTTTAACCTCAACCTCATCGACAGGGGGAAGGTCAGAATTTGTAACGGCAGCCTGTCGGCATGCAACACAGTAAACACACTTTTTGAATCCTAGTACTACATATTGCTTTTACATTCCACTGTTTAGTGCACGTAATATGAAGGGAATCGTGGTACTGAAATTAAATTAACATGTTATGCAAGTGTTAGTAAAAAAATAAATAAATAAATAAAACAAATCGCAAATAGACTACATACTGTACAAAAAACATATTTTTATATATTTTTGTTGTTTTAAACAAATCAATGCATCTGTGGCACTAAAGATACAACATACAGCCACAAGTACTGTAAAATGCACATCCTCTGTCACAGGACCAAGAATGACCTTTTCAATAAGCAGGTATTTTTGTAACCAAAGCTACTTCATAATGGTTCTCGTGTCAAAACACCTATCTTTTCTTTTTTTTTTTTTTCTGTACACACACATAGGACTATGAACTAAAACTTAAACGGTCAACTTTTTTGTGCATTTAGATATGAAAAGCCGGAAGCTTTGAAGACACCATGCATATTCTGCAGCATTTCAATTACTTATTAAACCTCTGGCTTACAAGTTCAGTGAATAAAAAACAAAAGCAGCAAAGGAGGAACAAATATGCTAAGCACACCCTTCAAAAGCAAAGCAAGTCCCCTTTAATATTATACAGGGTGACCAGAAAGTAAGTTTACCACACCAGTGTGTCACATCATTGGTGTGGTAAACTTAATTTCTAATCACCCTTTATTTTAAAAAGTGATAGTGATGGACCTTGCAAATAGTAACCAATGAAAAGACTGGCAGTACAGAAACAAACATTACTTAAAACTATTATACATTAAAGATGACAACATTGTTTGCTGGGTGTACTAATGCAGTTAATTTCAATAAACCCATGTGAGAAATTAAGTTGTAATAGGATCAGCTGCAGGAGATACATATTTTATGTGCTGATCCGAACATGAAGGAAGCTGCATACATAATTTAACTAATTTATATATTTTGTTTTAGACCTACACATTGGTATTCAGAGTTAGAAACTAATAAAATAATGGTACTAATACCTTTTGAAACTTATTAGTCCTTATGTGAAGTTCCTGAGTCTGAATCAACAACAGCTGATGCGGGCCCTAAAATATTAGGCTTAAGTGTTATTTTCCTAAGAAAATAACATTTTGATCTGTTTTCTATTTGATTAAAACAGAAAAAATACACACATATACAATAAACATTAATGCTCATTCCCAGAAACACTGACTGGGTTTCCCTGCCTCAGTAATGAATCTGTTGAACAACCAGAGAAAAGACAAATAAATATTTAGCTTAAAATCAACTATCTTAAAAGGTAGATGACCACCACAAATATGCCACTCAGGCTTTTGTCACAATAGACAAAAACTTTGCAGTACGTCTTATTTTCTAAAGGCATAGACTTACTGCAACCAGTCAAATTGAGAAAAGCCAGGTTATTTGAAAAAGTGTGCCACCTCTTCTCTGCCATATTCCTTGTGTTGTTTCCAAATCATTGTCTTCTTCGTTTGTGGTGGGGAGGGGGGCGTGGTCGCAACCTGGTATAAATCTTCAGGATTTTTGTAAAATTACTTTACTCTTACTTCAAAGATGCAATACACTACTAATTTATACATCACTGTGGTTTAAATATAAACTTTCGATATTATAAACCAAATGTACTTTTATACATCAAAACACAAAGCAGCTCAAGTGACTAGCCATTTCCTCACATTACGTTTCATTGAAACCGGCCATATGAAATTGTTATTCTAATATTTTACACTAAATCTTGTCAAACAAATACATTAGTTATAAGGCATAGTTAAGCAATCATCCTTTAAATCTATAGTTTTAAATACTTTAATATTTTACACTGATTAAAGATCGACCCACCAAATAAATGTTTTGTTTTCAGGCAATTGGGCGGTTTCAAAAAATAAATATATAATTGAAAAATTTAACGTAATGTGAGGAAATGGATGTTTTTATACTGTTTTGATGTCTAAAAAGTACATTTTGTTTACACCGAGAGTTCACATTTAAACCACGACAATGAATGAATGAATATCATAAGTAATCACACGCATTCGCATATCTCAAAATAATGCTAAATTCGGCATGACTAGGGGCGATGAAAGGAGGTTTCAGTTCTGAGTTTTGTATGCATTTTGAATGTTTGTTCACCACTGCTACACCCTGTTAGAAAATTGATTTTTAAACACAAGCCTGTGAACGTGAGAGTGTATCTGTACACTTTAAGCACAGGATTACCAAGACACAGACATCAACTAGTACTCATCAGTTTTAATTCGCTTTGTGCAAATGTTATTACTAACCCCGGTATTTGTTAGTCAACTTAATGTCAGGTTCCAAATAAATTATACTATGTTTAAGATGTTTATGACAGTAACTCCATTTTGTACAAAAAAAATTTGATTAACTATTGATCCAGATTTCTTTCCATTTAGACGGTACAAACATACTGTAAGTGCGACAAGGCAGAAACGGACGAATGTTGGAACAATTTTAGCCGAAATAGTAAAAAGTAAAAAAAAAAAAAAGTAACTGATAATATACTGTTGACTTTCTATATGATATTGTACCATGGGACTCCCTACCTTTGGTGTCCAACAGTGAAACATCAAATAAACATATTGGAATACACAGAGCTACTGTATCTCAGTGTGCAGTTTTTTTTTTTTTTTTTTTTTTTTTTTTTTTTAAATAAACAAGTCCAGATCAATATGGCCACTAGCCATTTTGTTGGTTTTTAGCTGCACTGCAGTTTTTGTTGGCTCTGTCAAGAACCGTCTAGCTAATTTATATACAGTTAGTTTCCCAGCCCCAGAAAAAAACATTATCCATGCACATTACCTTCACACCTGATCAACCACTGCTCTGCAATACCCCTGAATAACAAGCATATCCTTGTTACTGTATATGCCAAACTAACCAAATCTAGAATGATATTCTGTACAGTGCAAAACTTAATTTTTGTAAGCTAGATATTATTGTATTTTTACAGCATGCATGTGGATCCAGATGTGCTTGAATGTTGTGTAACAATTCTAGGTATGGTAACAGTATTTAGACTGATGTTGCATTTACTTGATTTGACAGATTGTATGCAGTTAGGACATCCTTGATTTCCACACCGGCAATGACAAACCTTCCTCTGTTTAGTCGTGAACATTCTACGGAGGAGCTATTTTCTGTTATACCTTGAACTCGTTACCCTTTCGCAAGAAACTAGGATAACATTTTAACTCATTCTATCATCCTCCAGACACACCTGATAGAGAGATAGACAGATGTGAGATTTTTTAGAACGGACAGATTATAAGATGCCTGTATCACAGTACCAAAAATAAAATTGCCTCTAAAGCAGAGGACTGTCTACGACATTCTTTGTGAAATGAGTTTGACATTCATCAAAGGATATTTCAACCCTTAAAAAAAAAAAAAAAAAAAAAAAAAAACAAGTGCTCCTGCTGGGAGTTCTGGCTTTGGGTTAATATGGATAGAGGCCTCTCACCAATAATGGTTTTGCTGAGTACATACTTGAAGCTGCTGGTTAAAATGATATTTCCTGGTGGCAGAGCTGCAAACTACATATTATCTCAACAAAACCTGACAATTTATTTTTATAACATTTAAAATGTTATCATCCTGACGCTATGATAAGATTGCTTTTAAAAACTTGGATTATCAAACTTTATACTATGTAACCAAATCAATGCCAGATTATTTTCGTAGCAATCACTTATTGAGCAGATCTCGTTCTCTGGCACTGCAAGGAAATCTGTTATCACCAATTAAAAGGTGAACTTCCAAATCCTTCTCAGATAGGGCATTATAGATTATGCATTTTGATTCTACTTATAACATCCAAAAGGCTGACACTGCAAAAAAAAAAAGTTAAACCTTTACTAATCACCTTTATTGTATGAGAAATGTAAATCTGCCCTTTTCATGTCCATGACTTGCTGGTAAAAAGATAAAAAAATAAACACGTTTAGACTACAGTAATATAGGTGCATATAGTATATTTGCCTATTTTCCTGAAATAATCAGCTTTCTTACTTTATAGATCAAAAACTCTGTTTTTGACTCACTTATTCTTTGTATTTTATTACCTATAAGGAGCATCTTACAGTACAGAGTGGTAGAGCTACATTAGTCATCTGGGCCTGTGGCATTTAAAGTTACAGCTTTGAACAGCCAGCCTTCCTTTTGCTAAACAGATTAAGTTTTCTTTTTAAAACAGGGGAAAGGAATAATTCACAAAAAGGGTAGCTTCTCAGCCTCACCTGAAATGGGAATATGTTATCACTCCGGCTCATGCTCTCCTCCATCCAGGATTTCGGGGTAAAGCCTGGGCTTGTCCTGGAATACTTCTGCGATGGCATGTGGCTGTTTGGGAATGTCTTCTTTAAGGGGGAGATGGAGTTAATGGGTGTCATCCCACCATTGAGGCCCCTGCGGTAATCCCGACCCTGGGAACCTCCCCAGCCACCATACCCACCACCAGGGCTCCATGAAGTGGAGGACGGGGTAGGTGAGGGGCTTTGGTAGCTGCCCCAGGGAGAGGGCGGCTTACTGAGATTGTTGCCCAAATGTGGCAACTGGTTAAAAGCAGCATTCCTGTGTGGAAAAGGGGGAGGGTGGGGGCTAGCTGGAGACCTCCTGTGCTGTTGATGTTGGTTGTGAGGGTGCTGGAAATGCGGGTGGGGTGGGTGATGCTGTGAAAGGGGTCCGATCTGTGGGGAAAAATTGCCTCCGAAGCCGGGGCTGACATGGTGTGGGAAATTCTGAAAAAGCAGAGGCCCATTATTAGCAGAGGCAGCAGGGTTAAAGAAACTAACATCTTCATTAATGATTGTGGAAGGGGAGGGCTGTATGGCCGCTGACCAGTTATTAAAACCGGTCAGAGAGGAAGCAGAAGAGGTGGTGGACTGTGCAGCAGTCCCGAGCTCTGAAGTCTCTTGATAATCAAATCCTGTTAAAATTGGGGACTCAATTCTTAATTTCTCCTTTCCATTACTGTTTTCTGGGGAGCCATTTTCCCCTTTATTTTCCTCTGATCTTGCCTTTTCAAGATCAGATATGATACCTGTTTCCTGATGGCTGGGAGACAGCTGCTGTTTTTCTTGTGTTTCTTGTATTTCCTGTTGCTGCTGTTGGGCTTTGGATTTTTCGGAACACAGAATTTCATCTTGCATGTTGCTGTGGGTGGTTGCTGCAGGAAAAAGCCAAGCTGATCCACCATTACTGCCATTGGCAGCTGTATTATTATTTATGAAAGCAGCCTGACTTGCTGATGCATTTTGATGATGATGATGTGGAGGTTGCAGATGTGGATGAAATCTTACTGGGAAAGCTGATTTATTACCAGTGTTATTTTGTACTAAGACTCCAAACCCGTAATCCCCCATTTATCTTTTCCAAAATATTATTCCCCCAAGACAGTATTTTTTGTTCAGTTTCTATTTTCCCCCCTAGAAGAAAAACCAAAAAGATTATTTAATTATGAGGAGCTCCAAATTCAATTAGGTGCATGCTATTTTATTTGTTACCGGTAAGAAAATATCTAGCAATAACGAATTAAATCCGGTATCTTTTCTATCCACTTGTTATTTAAACATAACAGTTGTTGTCACACAGAAACGCAGTTTTACTATCCTAATTATAGCCTTGTTACTTTTACATAGAATGAGATACAGAATTTACAATAATAATAATAATAATAATAATAATAATAATAATAATAATAATAATAATAATAAATTGCATTTACATACATTTACACAACTAGATTTTCTTGGCTACAATTCTGTGTACAAGTCTTTAATCAATATTAAGAAATAATCAGTACCTTTTCGTGTTTTCTTTATTTTTAAGCAAACACCTTATCCTGACACGCCATTTAAATGCAGGAAATTTTTTGATGACGTCTTCTGTTTGCAGAGGATTTGGGCCAGTTTTTCTCCACAGAAATAAATAACAAAAACACTTACATAAATATGTTATTAAACTGTTGGTTTTAAAAACCCAACTCAAGGTTTCTGTAAAAGACACTTCTTTCACCTCCTTTGACTCCCTTTTTTCTATAAATACGACGTCTCGGACGAGTCCGTTCCAATTGAAAACTAGAAACCCGTGATATTTTTTTGCTGTTGTGCTGTTTTCTTATAATACAGTATTTATTTAAATATTTCCGTCTTCCCTAGTGCTGAATGACGCAGCCTTATCTTATCGTATTTTTTAACTATTTTAAAAACACCAATTACGTCATCGGCCGGTCCCTGGGTTCACTAATATATAGTGTTGACATAGAAATATTAATGTACAGACTTTATGCTACTCTATTAGTTTCATTTTTTATTTGTATCTTTTTCTATATATTTTTTTCTTTCTTTATACTCCTTTACCGCTGTCCTTCTCCTTAGAACCGACCGAAGCTAAATGACAGCCAGACGAGTCGCGAGACACTTCCGGCTAAAGCTTTCTCCTCCTCAAACCACACCCACCAAGGTCACTCGGTAATCCCCCTCCCTCCCTACGCCCGCCTCAACGCTTTTACAGCAATTCATTGGTTAGCTAAAAGTAGCCACGCCTATTTTCCTATAACACCCCCCTTCCCCTCCTTCACAACGAGCTGTATAGTGCACGCCCATTGAGGTCGCGGACACAAATTACAACCCCATTCCCCTTGTAGTCCCGCCTATTTAAAAAACAGAATCCCGAGTGATCGTGGGGAGTGGCTTAAGGAGAATCTATTTGCTGTAACAGCAACAATCAATGACAAACGTCTTAGGAAAGCTCCACCTAGTTGCGACGTTACAGCAATTACCTCTTTTTAAAGGACAAACACAGTATGGGACCTATTTGTTTAGTTTTTTTTTTATCTTCTGTTTGTACAGTAAGCAAATAAAAGCTTGCCAGATATAACTTAACAGCATATTTCATTTTTTGAAGGTCCATCCATATGAAATGAATGTGTAATATAAAAGTTTCAAACCTTATTTAGCACTTCTAGAACTGCAAATGAGAAACATGACAAGAAACCTGACGACAAGGCCTTGCTGTGTATTTGCTTTTGCTTGGTCACATCCATTCCTCTTGTTTTTTAAATAACAAAACTAAAAGCAGACTATTAACACGTTATGTGATAAACACATAGTGTAGTGATTGCATGTGTGTACCCACCTGCTAAGGGGTATATTTAAGTATATTTAAGGTATAACACTAGGCCTTGACCATGCCCTGCTGTAAGTGCCTCCCAGCTTTATTATAATGTACATGTGAAGCTGCATATTACAGCCAGGAAGCAAAGGAAGAACTTTGCAATACTGATTCTGTTATTGCCATGTTTTCAGCTTTTAATGCAGACTGTCTCTGTTAACAGACACCCCACCCCCCCACTCCTCTTTCTGGCTAAACAGCTTTTAAAGGGGATTTCTCCCACAAGGAAATAGCCATCAAATCTTAATGATATCAATAGTAAGCCCATACACATTGGTTTGATTAAATGCAGATTCTTTTTGCATTACTCCTCAATAAAGCAAAGTTTAATAATTAGTTGGAATTATTTGTAAATGTAAGCTTCATTCAAGCTAATTTGCACATGTCACTTCCCTGGAATGCATTTTGAATGCCAAAATAATTATTTTTTGTATTAATTTTGACTCCTTTTTAAATACAAAATTAATTTAATTTTTTAATGTATTTTTATCTAAAGAAATGACATAAGCATACCTGTGAGATCCTATGCTTATTTACAGATGTTATCAAAATGTTTCCAGCTTTACATTCACAGCTGTATTTTTTAAACACTGCTGTTATAATATAGTGATATATGTTGCTGCACATGAATGTTGGCTATAATGTTTAATGATGACACTGCATCACAAATACTGCCTCTTTGACAATGCAAGTCATTGTGTGCAAATCCAGCTCCAACAAATTCAATTCTGTGAGATCCACTTGATCATTATATCTTTTTGTTTTCAAAGACAATATTCGATTACAAACATGGAGATGTTAACTTAGGTTTGCAAACCAACACAGAGTCATTTGTGAGTACATTTATGGGCATGTCAAGTATCGTAGATTGCAGTGAGGTATGAGGTGCTGATGTGAGCCCAGTATCTCCCTGGGTCTTGGTTCTCATTTGTGCTGGTCCATTTTTAAACAATTAGTGGAGTTCTGTTAATACAGATGAAAGAACTGGGCCAGTGTTTACCCTCTAAGTGTTGTGGATTATTACAACATAAAAATGTCATTTTATTCTAGCACAGTCAAGCTAAACATAATAAATACCTATTATTATTATTATTATTATTATTATTATTATATTATTATTATTATTATTATTATTATTATTATTACTACTATTAATTTGCAATATAGGAAGTAAAATGATGAGTTAAATTAATTAGCAGTTATGAAGAGGGGGATTTTGTCTTTATTATATTGTTTCTAGAGCGGTGCATTACAATATTTACAGAAGGCTTTAACTAGGTGGGTAAAGGCAAAAATTTCAGCTTTAAATTGCCTGTATCTTCCTTACCTTCTTCCAGTCCCAGTGCAGTTGTAAAGAAGTGGGGTGGGGTCACATTCATGGAGTGAGCACCTGCTTTCTTTAATTCCCATTTTAGGAAATAGGATCAATCTCATTACCAGTAGGAGTGCAAATTGATGGGTCATAGAGCATGGAGAGTGCCTTGTGCACAACAGCTGGGGCTAGAGCCAGAAATCTCATTAAAGTAAGCTGCTGCTATTTGCAGCCTGTAATAGAGCTTTACAGCTTGATTATTTTCACTGAGGGCAGGATGCACATCTTCCTCTGCACTAAGGCTGTATCACCTATTTTGTATATGCAACAGAAGTCAATGTTACAGGCATATGTGTGGTTTGAGCTTACCCAAATGAAACCCTGGACCTTGCATTTCAGGGTGGTAATCATAGGCAGAATAATGGCAAGTAACCATCATCTTGGTTTCTATTAACTGATACCATGCAATTCTGTCCAATAAGGGTGTTTTACAATGGATCTTAGTAGTGACAGTTCTTGTTGCAGTGAAATCATGCAAATAGTGCCATCCATATATTAAATGCACAAAGGGAATGGAGATGTATTTTATGATTTAAACAATAGTGGTAGGCAGAACTGCACAGGCAACAATAAATGTTAAAGCAATAAGCTAACAAGAAATAGTTGCATGACTCATTATATTAAATAGTATTGCATTAAAAGTATTTAATTTCTCTCAGAAAATATGTGTTTGCTCTTGCCTCAAAACAGAGCTCATAGGCTTTAAGTTGCAAGGTTTTTCTTGGGGAAAAATCAAATCATTATGACATCATTAAAATTATTGAAGATTTGAATATTTACAATATACAATATACAATACAATATACAATATACAATATTTCATGCTAAACTGAAACCAAAAATAATCTTTTACACCATCAGACCTTTAAGTCATACCCTAATGATTCAATTCTCTATGCCAGTGAATTAGGGAGATAAGATAAAGGGAGATTAAGTTTTCGAGTTACACGGTGCCATCAATCAGCTTTCCTTCTGCATCATCACCCTTTGATCTATTGATTATATAAACTGCATTATGATGCATAAACACTAAGCATTCACGCAAAAAAAAAAAAAAAAAAAATAGACATAAATACAAATTGCATCCCGGTTCTCTATCAAAACATGTTGACATGTGGTGCCCAGTAAATGCATTGATACTACGGGCAGAAGCAGGCTTTGTTTTACATAATTTAATGAAAACGAGGCCAGACCAATCTGCCTTCATCAATGTACAGGATGATAAACTGCTGCATCATTGTGCTGTTCAACATGGCTGCTTCTGCCATTAACTGAAGACTTCAGGGTTGTGTTATTGGACTGGCCTCAACAGATCTAAATACTGCCATAATTTGGGTTATTAAATTAGGACTGTTATAGAATCCCACTTTAGTGTTGGTACATTTTAATGAAAAGCATCCGCAGCACCTGAGAAGATTTACAGGATTCAAATTATTTATAAAAGCCACACATACTGTACATTATGCAGCTCTATTCTGTAAAGCAACCTCAAAAGTTGCATAATGTATTATATATATAACAGATAATTCTATCAGTGGTATTGAGTGAGGGATTGTCTACATGAACCTGGGTTAAAAATATTACAGATTTCAAATCCTAGATTTCTGACAAACCCATAAACTACAGTAGCACACACATTTTAGACAGTGCATGTTTTTACTTTATTTAGTTTCCTGTTCTACAATGACATAGTGCTCAATAAAATGCCATTTATAAATCATTGCATCAAATGCTGGACCTTTTTTTTTTTTTTTTTTTTTTTTTTTTGCCGAATTGAAAAAGAAATTGAACAAAACATTTTATCACTTCCTTCTGTTTTACTTATTCATGTCAGTATGCCATTGCTCCTACTTTCAGAATATCTACAAAATGTACTTTGGTTTCCAGACCAAAGCTGGGATCTGAGTTAATTATAGGAAACTTCCTTATACAGTAGTCTTCAACCCAGATTTTTTAACAAGCCACAACATGCAAAATATTGTATAATTACATAATAATGCATAAGTAACACCACTAACCAGCATTGCTTTACATAAACTAGTTCAATGGTTTCATTTTTCTGCACAGGATGTTACTAATAAAGGCTCCCACACTATATATCTGTTGGTGCCTTTGCATTTACAGAACAGGTCTGCTTTCCCTATCAGTGTGGGAGCCTCGGGACTGGAAGGTTTATAATCACTCGATGCCATGCCAAATTAAACACATGGAACTGCAGCAGGGACAGGCCGACGCATCAAAACACTGCATCGCAGGCCCTTCCTGTTGGGATATTGATGTCACATGCAGATTGACCTATCTCTGCTCTTACATTGCTGAGTGTGCTGAAACAGTTTTATAAAGAATTGCTGAGTAAGAAGCTGATGAAACTTATCTTCCACCGAATGATTTCTGAAAGGGTCTCATCAATAATTTAAATTCCGACACGGAACAGTATCCATGGAGACGCCAGCTCTAATTTCTCTTTTCTGAAAGATGATATAGCCAACTGGATTTCCTCTTCTTACTACATCAAGAAAGGCATTGTTAATGTATGCCTTTTTGTTATTATTTATTTGTGTCTATTTGTGATTAGTGTTGAATTACCTTAAGGTTTGATATTAACAAGCTTGGAATGGGCCATGCTCACTTCATATTAATGCAGCACTGGCATTTTTACTTTCTCCTCAGCAACAACATAAGGTTAATAATACAGTACTAGTAGATGCACTTGTTTAATAGTCATCTCTGTAGCTATTGGTAATGTAATTTAATAAATACAGAGTACATCCCACACATTTTGCAATAATATTATAGTTTCTCAGTTGATTGTGTTTAATATATGACTTTAATACTGCTTGAGTTTGTGAAAATTACACTCAGAGATCTGCAAAAAGATTTGATAAATTACAACATATTTCTTCCCTTTATTATATCACATTTATTATTAAAACCTGATTTGTCAAAGAGGCTGCCCGTTTCCTCTAATCTTGAAGGCGTATACATGGGCCAGATGGCTTTGTGTAGCACATCAGAGCATAATAATTAACAACCCCTCTCTTTCCTAAAAACATTTAGAGGATAACCGCTTGGGTTTAAGGACAAACGCAGCCTGTACCCAGAGAAAATTCACTTTAATGCAAACCATTTCTGCTTTCACTCAAATTGTTATTTCCAAGGATTTTAATTAAATAAAATGCATGCTTTCCTCCTAAAATTGTGCAAGACGTGCCATATACTATGACTGTGTTTTTTGAGATGAGCAACTCAATAATGATGAATATATTTGATTATATTTAATTATACACTCTTCACTGATATTAACTATATATATAATGAATATATATTATATTATATATATAATATATATAATATATACTATAATATATATGATAATATATATATACATATATGTGTAGCTGTATATATATATATATATATATATATATATATATATATATATATATATATATATATATATATATATACAATTTTTTATTTGTTATGTGCCAATATATCTTATGATCAGCCACAATTAGCAGCATTTCCCTTTTTAGTCTCATGTGCTAAGTAAACTCCAATATGTGTTCAAAAGTTAAGGTTACTATATTGGTAGTCTTAGCGTGTGTTCCCTATAGAGACATTATGCTTATTGCTACAACAATAGTTGCTTCCGTCAGGAAATGATTTAGATGAAATTCATTACAATACTAAATTCATTAGGATACATTCTTATCCTAAGTGTTTGATACAGTCCACTCCAAATATAAGCATGGTTGAATGGTTGGCTCCAACAGGCTGCATTGAAAGAAGAAACAACAAACCCCTTTTGATTAATAATAATAATTATTCATAAGCTACTTAAGACAGTTGGATAATCTGTGGTATCTGGTTTTCCAAATGTAAAACACGTCATGGTTGGTGCCTTGACCCACATTTGTTATATGTTACGTGATACGTGATAAGGATATGTGATGATTCAGCATGGGAAAAGCGAACAAATAACCAACGAATGATGGAAGGCATCTTGTGCTGTTCGCATCTTTCCTCACTGGTGATGAAACGCCACACAGCTGGTTAGTGTTCGTAACATATTTTTGTTCTCAAGAGTTGCCCATTGAATAAATATGCTTTAAAAGCCCGTGTTCATAGGATCGTTTTCAGTAAAATATGATTCAGCAATGTAATGTTTCCTTTGCACAAAGGTTGTTTTAGTTTTTGATACATAAACTCTATGAAAACTGCATTACCACTATTGTCTGGGAAAGGGGATTTAGAAACATCCAAATGAATTAAAACAAAATAGAGCCTGTGGCTCCATTTTTATTTTGATTCATCATTAATCAATTAAGTCTTGCCATTTGCTCTGTTTATTTGATGAACTTGAATTTTCAAAAATATGTTTTTGCCCAGTTATACCTAATATAATTGAACTCTAAGTCAGTTCCTTTGGGAGTTTAGATTTTATGGAGTTGATATTTTTAGCAAGGGTTAATAAACAACCTTCTTATGTTTGTGGATAATAGATAGATAGATAGATAGATAGATAGATAGATAGATAGATAGATAGATAGATAGATAGTTTTTTAAAATGATACATAGCACTGCACCTTAAACGGTAAGTTTAAGATAAAATTCTTTACGAAGGTTTAACTCCGATGTATTATTGTTGTTTTTTTTACTACCTCTCTAACTCGTAGAGGTGTGTTGCTGCTTGCATGCATTCTGTCTTGTGCACAGGAAGGTGGATATCATTTGACCAGAATCACTTGCAAGCGGTAGGTCAGTGGTTAAACTGGTATTTATTTTCTTGATCTTCCATCTCCCAGTCCTCAGCCCTGACAGCTCAGCCACAACACCTCCAATTACAGACCTCATGATCTTAAACCACAAAACTGTCTGTAGGTATAAGAAGCAAGGACTGTGTGCTGACAGAGATTAGAGCGCATAAAAATACACTGCATAGAACAGCTGCTGAAACCAGTTTTAAATGGTGCAGGCTGCTGCTGAGAGAAAACACTTGAGGTGGGAGTTTCTTCTCAGCTAAAATTGTTATTCTTTGTATAGTCATATCTGATCTCTACCTACACCCATTCATTGAGATTACTTAAACTCCCTGCAATGGAATTTGGAATACAGGGAAGTGACCGATTTGGCAGGTATGGCATTTGGGTTACATATATACACATACACAGACACACAGCAATGGATCTCCTTTGCAGTTTGTGAACCATAACTCACCATGTTAGTGTAGAAGGAGGCCACAGCAGCTGTCATCAGAGTAAAGCCCATTGCTTTAAGATAAAATGGTGGCGAGCCATCCTTTGCAAGTGTTTCTGATGGCATTGTTTTCCTTGTGAATAAAAAAATAAACACATTTGGTATTCACTAGAGTCATCTTATCAAGACAAATAATTTGACAAAAAGTATCCAGTTGAAGGTGGCTGATAATGCAGAGATTAGTATATAGTGAGTTGAGCAGATTAGTGGGATTAGGAACACCATAAACGGTGTCGTAAAACTTATAGAGAACTAAAACAAGAATACAACATTTTAAACACTTATTGCAAAAACTTCAAAAAGGCACTTTTTTGGGAAGTGGGAAATGTTTGTTCCGTTATTCCACTTAAAGGTTTACTTTAAGTATTACTAATATTTATCTTTTAACTTGTTTAATATCTTATTATGGGTTCTACCCTAACTCATTTAAAATGCTTTAGAAAGATGGTTTTATAAAATCTACGTAACAATTACCGTAAAACTGTTCAGACATCTGTCAATGAAGCCTTTAGCTGTCTATGGCCCTGTATCATGTATGCTTCTCCTTACTGATTTTTGCTTATTTGCCATGCCTACTAGCTATTGTTTATGAAAGTATTCACGAAAGCTGATTGTGGGTACTTGAGATAGGTAAGCATGTAAGTGTTGCACTGTGCACTGAAGCCTATGCTGTAGATGAAGCATTTCCACTGAACTCTGTGCATCACTAGTAAACATATTCTTATGAGAAGATGGAATCACCAGGGAAAACAGGAAACAGTCATTTGCCAGCCAGTTAATGTAAACAGTTGTGAAAAGCTTTTTTGTGGTGTGCTTCACAGTGTACATCGTAAGAAGATTAAAACAATCATGGACAACAGTCATATAGTGCAGATACTAAGTATACTTTCTAACTTTAAAGGTGATATGTTGTGACGATTCTACCATTAAAATATGGTATCCATTTGTTTAATAGCTTTTGTATAATACCTACAAAGCTAGCACCATCCATTTCAGCATTTGTGCTAAATTAAATACAACCCTTTTAAACTGTAACCTAAAACATAGTCTGGAGGTCTCCGCATTTAATAACAATCCTTGAACAGGTGGTAATTTGATCTGTTTTTATTCGTACTGTAGGCAAACTGTAATGTAAACTCTAAGCCCATTTCTATTATTGGCTGCCACAAACCATGCATGTTCTTAATGGTTGAGTGAGATTTTTCTAGCTTTCTGAGGGGTGTTGGGGGGGTGGGGGGAATGGAAAATTAAATGCATAAAGCATGAGGATGAGGATCAACAAGGCAACACAAGTGGAATGTTGCAAAAAGCTTTTTGATTTCGGTTACTAAAACAAAGAGGCTAATTGAGATGTGGTGTATAACCACCATCACAACACAAATGTCACCAAGAGATAAGACAACGACCAGCCACACAGTTCAAAACAACACCGGCAAATAAGGGAACTAAAGCTAAAAATCATATCATAGTTACAAACTAAAGAACCACAACCAACATGATCAGAAACAATGCCCCTGTGAATGGACGAATTAAGAATGAAGTCTTTTGTGGATTGAAAATGAAACAACTTCCCAATGTTTCAGTGTGTTTAACATACATTTGTCAAGGGAAGGTGTTGGAAAACTCATTGGAGGTACTTATAGGCTTTTGATGCCATGGCAACTACACTCACTTATTTCTATTAAAATCTATTATTGTGTTTGTGATGTAATTTACTATATGGTTAATGATGTAACAATCTACTATTCCTTTCTATTTAAACTTTCAGACATCACGGTAGTGTGTCTATTTATCCATTTATGTTCTGTTATTGTATTGTACATTATTTTATTTCATTTCTTCTAAAACCGCATATTGTAGGTTATTAATGTTATGTTCTTTTTTTGTAAAATGTTCAACTATTGACTCATTGACTTTATTTATTTTATTTTTTTTTTAATGTTTGATAGATGATTATATATTATTTTATATAACGTTGTACCTGTCTCTCGTATGTATTTTATTTTGTGTTACATTTTTGGCAAAATTTACCATAAACAAGGTTGATTGTTTTGCATGACAAGTTTCTTATATGAATATTTATTTTCTATTTCACTTTTATTTTTACAAATATATTTATATACTTTAAATGCCCTTTAATGTGTCTATGATTTGTTTATGTTTACTTTGGACCCAAATGTCAGCTAAATTTGCATCCCTTGTAAAAGACACTGCCAGTGCTTTTGTAATAACAAAAGTAAATGAATAATTTGCAAAAAAAGAACATCACATGAACGACCTACAATTTGTCTTATTACATAACAGAGCTCTAATAAAAGCCTTTCTACAAATTGAGAGATGGCTTACTGCAGATGGGACTTTGATTGAAGGGCCTGTAGACAGCACAGTATTTCAAATCCAGGTATTTATTTTCATCTGGTTATAGAGAAAGATGTTGAGAATTTCTTTAACGCTGAGAAGATGTTGTGTAGTGCTATTTATAACAGAAAAAACGTTCCAAATTTGGAACTGCAGAGTCTTTAGTAATTGATTAGTATCGACTCGAGGGTCACATAAAGAGACTTGCATTCTGTCACTGCAGAAAAAAACTGAATATACTATTTCTCAGCAAAATGCTCAAATAATGATAGGGGTATGAGGTCATTTCTACAGAGAAGAAAGGGTGTTAACAGAGCACAGGGAACTTGGTGCCAAGCGTTCTCCTCTTCTGATACACTTCTGTCAGCCCCTCAGGTAAAAAGACTTGCTTTGCCTGAACAGGCATGAACATTCATATCTACTGCATTGCCTTCCTAGAACGACCTGACCCAGCATTTAAAATGAGAGGGGCCTGGCCTGGCTCCTCAATCTTGAACGTATTTTTGCATATAGGAGATTTATTTGCCTGACTCTCCCTTAATTGTATATCACCCATCTGCCAGAGGGTTTAGACACACAAATGTCACACTGGTGCAGGGTGACTGGAACAACATTTTGTTTGCATAACAGAACTAGCAAAACCTGACTGCATTAAACAAACAGGGCCTGATTTTCCAAACTATTTTATGCATGCACAGCCAGCAGGATTTTCTAAGGTGTGTGTATTGTGCTGTCAGCTCTAGCTACAGTGCCACAGCTCAGGAAGTAAAGATAAGAAGCTTTTTTTTTTTTTTTTTTTTAGACATTCCATCATTATTTTAATAAAGAACACCAATACAAGGTGAATAAAATGGTCTGAAATGTTGAAGACAACCATGCATCAGCTAATATTTTGCTAAAGATTTTCACTGACAATCTAAAAAAAAAGTTACTTCTCCCTCTGTGCCATGCAAAAAAGTGCCATCATGAGCTTTACTGATATAATCCAAGAGACGACTAAATATAGACAGGTATAGAATAAATATTGTGGACAGGTGTTTTAGAAACAGGAGCTGCTAGTTTTAATTTGTTTTTATAACTTCAGCATCTGATACACAATCACGTACAGTACAAAAACGAATATATGACAAATTACAACGTAAGAAAGATGATTTTGAAATTGTGTTTAATATATTTATTTTGGGTTATTTTAGAAGACACCATAAAATAAGATCTTTTGTTCAGCTAGGAAAACAAAAAGTTAAAACATTAGCTTTGATCTAAAAATATTTGTATTTATTATGAATTACAAATAAAGTAGTACACTTGGCAACAAAACCAAACAATTTGGCACACTTGCCACATGTCTGAAAAACATGCCAAAGTCTGGAAGGGGTCTCTCCAAGGCATGATTGAGACATGATTGTGAACTTCTGGCGCCTATCACAATGGTACACAATCCTGGCTCTTTAAATCCATTCCAGCCAAAGACAACAACCAACATTCAATCACCACTATTTGACATGATTCATAACATACAGTAAACATGCTGTTTGTTTGAGTTCCAGACAGCCGTCATGCACGGCTCTGCAGCGTGTCGCCATTGCTCTTTTGTTTGTCTTTAATTCCCTGATGGGGGGGTGAGGCTTTAGTAAATGCGAGTATTTATTCCCTTCAAAGCAAACACTGTCTTAGTATATTTGTTTCACATCACTGCCTTGTTTCAGCTTGCATTAGGCTTTCAGAGTGCTTATTCAGCCACTGACATTGATGTACAGGTTCTAGGGATATATATGCTTGTCCAATTGCGATGGAAATTTTTAAGAACATTTGTTTTAAGAATAAATAAATAAATAAATCATAGATAAGTGGCTTTTATGTATGTATAAAGTAGAGTTTGGTACACAATATGTTTGAATTCTACTGATGTAAGGCATGAAAATATTTAGTGGTGTGCAAGTGCAAGCAAGGCAGTGGGTCCTTGGAAGTACAGTGTGTACAGAATGTCCTTGTTGAAGATTTACAATTGAGACAGCATATTCTATCATCCATTGCGTGCTTAGGGTTAAGGATTCCCCTACCTAGAAATTGTATGTCTTTACACATCAATATCCTGGCGAACAATACCAATTAGAATTGTATACAGCACAGTAAATCGATATAGATATACCCCTCCCTCGCCAGATATAACAGCCTTACACTGATTTAAATCCTATGACTACTGATTAACCAGGGTTTTGGATTTGTACTTGGAAGATTATGGGAGTAGCAGTTCATTAAAGGTTGCATTCAGCGTCCTCTTATGTGACTGTGCATGTGATTCCTCAGCTCTCATGACTGGATTAGGGAGGCAGGGAAACAATGAGATCTATACAGAGCTGCACCAAATGTCTACACTGTTAAAGTGGATCCCAGCTGCTTATCCTACGCGGCTTAATATCTCAAATAGAGATATACAAAGTTCTGTTAACACTTAATCAAAAAAGAAAAGCATTTTCTCCAGCCAGGCTGAACAGTGCCAGCTGCCAATTATTGTGTTTGTATGAAATAACATGTATTGGTAATCAGCTGGTTATATATTAAACCAAAACATTTGTACAAATTATATATAGGACAGAATGAAGGTTTTCTTTGTATGAATTTATAAATATTTGCATTTTCATTGGCTTACAGTATCCTGTGTTTTGGATAGTATTTGTAATTTATAAATTCATTTAGTTTTGTGACATTATATCAGAAAAGCTATAAAATTTCAGGAAGACTTTCAAGGTTTCATTTCGACATGATGTCTGACATCAAACCGTTTTTTATTTCCAAAGCACAGTAGAGCTAACATCTATTTCCACTCACACATCAACAGTTTCATAGACATTGCAAAAAATTCAATTTCACCCTGCTTGTTCTGTGAGGTACAACACTGCAACCTGAAAGACTGACAGCCAATTCACTTTAACCAGCTTTACCTCTTCAGCAACCCTCACCTTTTTACTGCAGCGTCTAAATATCTGTATAAAATAGAGTAAGAGCTTTGAACAGCTTTAGAAAGCATGTGCAGGAGCAGTTGAAAAAGCATTGATGCAGTTTGGATGGTATCATTGCTGATAATGCCGGCAGATTCGGCACTCTTTTGTATTCATACCAAGGATGCCTAAGCCGGACTCCAGTGGGATTGTAAACAGAGACTGCAGAGCTCACTGTCTGAGTCAGAGTGCCAGCTGCACATGGACAGTCAATGTGATTTGGTGTGCTTGCCATGTGTCTGGATCCTTCCCGTGCCTGCAGTGTAGCCAGGGACTGCACTGGGGATTCAAAATAAGGACAGGAGGATAGCCCCTGCTGTATTAATAATAATGCTTTTTTTCTATTATTAGAAGTAGTATTATTAATATTAGGAATAGTATTTCTATTATTAGTAGTATTCCAACACAAGGACATAAGGACATTTTTGCTTCCTGTATGAAGGTCCTAATAAGTCCATTATGTATCATTTAATACTTTCATCCTATCCTCTTAGTGCCCTGTTAAAATATTTATATTAAGGTATACATGATTGACCTACGTATAGTTGTTGTGGACTATATTTTTATAATGGCTTTTCAATCCATTTATTCAGAGTCAAGAAGCAGGAGTTTCGGGGCGGGGCTGTCTGTCAAGTTAACAAGCTCAGTCTAGAAGCTATTAGGTGAGGTCTGTGATGCAGACTGTCACATCACAGCTATCCTCAGGAGAGCTTTGTCAGGGAATGAGCCAGTCTTCAACAATACACAAGATGCGACCTCTACAAAACAGCTTATTGAGATGGGTTTTCAGCAGGCCCTTTTGTTTTTCCACTGAAATGTTCTCTCCATTACAAAAAATAGTTAACTTTGTCCCTAGCCTAACATGATATTATCAACTCACTGCCTTCACTATCGGTTTGCCACCCCCAACTGAACATGGAGACAACAAGGTCTCCTGATGTGTCTTTTCAAGAGTTTGCTGGAGTCACTCAGCCTGCAAGTGATTTTCAAGAGTCCCTGATCTTCAAGGCAGCCCCTCACCTCTCAGCATCAATAGTATCCACCCCCACCAAAGAGGAATTATGCATTGCAGACAGAACTACATCTGCCATAATATTCTACTAGGAGTGCCATTTTACAAAGGGCACTGATCACATGATTGTTAGCTGACTCCCTGTGAACAGACTCTCCCAATTTAAAGGGGATAAGGGTTCTAATTCTATTGCATGATCACCTAATGTATAAATGTAAACGGTATACAGTACATACCAATATTATCTGAGTCACAGTGTATGTGTAGATATTACCCTGTCATATTATTAGAACCCACCCTATTTTGAATATTGGTACTTTCCTTCCACCCTGTGAGCTGGATTCATCAGACTATATCCAGATTGCTTTTATACTATTCTGACACCTCACTAGCAAACAGTCTCTTTTTTAATTGTGTTATGACAATAATTCTTGTCAGTTTCCTTGCAGTGTCTCATCTAGCCCTCCAGTGCAACATTGTTTCCATAGTTTGCACTCAGAGCGTCAAAAACATTCCAAAACGGTGACCTCCTCAGAACAGCTGAGTTTGTTTTGGTGCCGCTGTCTTTGGTGGTTACACTGAGCAGGTTTGCTCTGGTGAAAATGAAACAACGCCTTTCTTCAGAGCTGTGTGATTGGCTGCAGGGAAGAGGAGTGCTCTCCCTTTAGAACCTAATCGATGGAAACAGAAGACTTCTAGTAATTCAGCTGAATAAACCTTTCACTCTCCACACCAGTGATAAAGGGACAACCTTGGGGTAACCCTATTAAACAGTTACGAGATGTCATAGGTAAATGATATATTCCACTGCAGGCAATATCAATGTGAATATTGTGTTTTTCGTGTACCAGAAGAGCTGGTAGGGATTCCCTAAAGGTGTATAATAGCACAAAAATATGCTGGCATAATTCAAAACTGAAACTTATATGAAAACCATTGAAGAAGCCTGACTTAAAAACTGTAACAGTGCAGTATTTTAGACACAATACCTGACAAGTACTGTATCCAAAACACTACAGCAGCACCAACCTTTTTTAAGTGTATACATTTAGAGATAAACTAGAGTTATAGTTTTTCATTTTTGTATAGTCCAAAGCATACTAGCTGCCCAGACAAGTCTTGTTTAAAGTCCCACAGACTAAGCAGTACATACTGTACCTCTGTTTTCTTGCTCCTGACCAGCTGTCAGATCTGGTTGGGTGAGCTTACAGGTGGACATGCTGTTTGAAAAGCAGGTTATGCTGGTTCATGTAAAACCAAAAATAAACAAGCAACACCGCAATAAAGGTGAAGGCCCTTGTACTGTAAAATCTAATCTTAACCCTTAAATTCATCATAGTAAACTCTGATATGAAGTTACATAATTTGTGTTATGTATTATATATTATGTTATAGTATTTACTTTAATGGGTTAAATGAGTAATAGTTTACCTGAACCTAGGCAGTGTTTTTAGTATTCTAAACCAGCTGGATTAGTTAAAAAAAAAAAAAAAAAAAAAAAAAACACTAGAGGTTGTTTTGAATTGTCAAAAGCAAATGAGTCCCAATCCAGGTCCTCAGACACTTTTTGAATAACACGCCTGTTTTAGTTTCAACCTGTTCTGTGTCTTAATGTGCACCCTACCCCACATAAGCTGCACTTTTTATGACTTTGGATTAAATACCTCCAAAGCGCATCTATGTGAACCCAATCCTTTGTAAGGGAACTGACATCAGCAAACCAGCTGCTGGCGGAACGGCCTGCATGGAAGGAATTGTTCACTCCACGCTTGTCAATTCAGTTCCGTTTCAGCTCTTCTTTCTAAGATTCCAGTTCCAGGGACTGCTCTGTGTCCCAGTTTAAAACTGAGCTACTCTCTTTTCTTCAGTAAGACAGATGGAAGAGCATTTCATGAGTAACAGGAAGGCGCCATGGCTAGGGGTTACACCTGTCGCAAGGTGACTCACAATTACACTGTCACAATCAATTAATGAAGGGCTCTGTGGTTCCAGACTGTTGCTGTGCAGTTCTACACAGTAACAGCCTCACTCTGCGATATGAGTTTAACCCTAAATAAGCCCAGGGCCTGTTTATTCAGTCAGTTTCCTACCTGGGAAATGTTTGAATTGATTCAATCAAAAGTGTTTTACAGTAAACAGCTGTATTGTACATCTTCCTTTAGAAAGTTGTATCCTCATTGAAATATTGAGCCCTATTTAAAGTTTTAACTTGTGAGTTACTTAAAGAATAGAAAGTCAGGTGTTATGAATACAAATACAAATTTAAATGAATGAAAAAAGAGGCAATCAACAGAACAGTTTCATGAATATCAAAGTGTTTTATTAGTCCATAATCACAATAAAAGCATGACCCTCCATAAGTGACCAAAGTATGTCATTTTTCCTATGATAACCTAAATATTAGTGTGTATGTGTGTGTGGAAGACGAAATGGCGTCTTCTTTATTAAAGCCAGAACAATGCAGCATACAGTATTCTCTTCCCATCTCTCTCTCTCTCTCTCTCTCTCTCTCTCTCTCTCTCTCTCTCTCTCTCTCTCTCTCTCTCTCTCTCTCTCTCTCTCTCTCTCTCTCTCTCTCTCTCTTCCCCTTTCTTTCTCTTTCTCTCTGCAATTACTGATCACCTCTACTTTACCATCATTTTTGATTGATGCTGTTCAAGTCTTAAAACAAGAAGGCAGAGTAATCAGACGACCCACCCCAGAGCTGGCATGTGTAGTGCATTAATATACCCCAGCTAAACACATATCATAATGACAGATGT